>NW_024582160.1:0-233926 GCF_018492685.1 Alosa sapidissima | reverse complement strand
CGTACTTTTCAGATTTTCTTAGTTTTCGCGGTCAGGATGAGAGACAGATTTTTTAATAAATTTAAAAATCTGTTAGATATTGTCCAAATTATTTTTTAATTCACGTCTAGACATGTGAAATGCATGAACTATGGCAAAAAAAGTGAAAAACAATTGGTCTGATTTTTTTCGTACTTTTCAGATTTTCTTAGTTTTCGCGGTCAGGATGAGAGACAGATTTTTTAACAAATTTAAAAATCTGTAAGATATTGTCCAAATTATTTTTTATTTCACTTCTAGACATGTGAAATGCATGAACTATGGGGAAAAAAGTGAAAAAAAATTGGTCTGATTTTTTTGGTACTTTTCAGATTTTCTTAGTTTTCACATAAGGTCCGGGGTCAGGAAAAAAGACAGATTTTTGACAAATTTCAAAATCTGTCAAATATTGTCCAAATTATTTTTTAATTCATGTCTAGACATGTGAAATGCATGAACTATGGCAAAAAAAGTGAAAAAAAATTGGTCTGATTTTTTTGGTACTTTTCAGATTTTCTTAGTTTTCACATAAGGTCCGGGGTCAGGAAAAAAGACAGATTTTTGACAAATTTCAAAATCTGTCAAATATTGTCCAAATTATTTTTTAATTCATGTCTAGACATGTGAAATGCATGAACTATGGCAAAAAAAGTGAAAAAAAATTGGTCTGATTTTTTTGGTACTTTTCAGATTTTCTTAGTTTTCACATAAGGTCCGGGGTCAGGAAAAAAGACAGATTTTTGACAAATTTCAAAATCTGTCAAATATTGTCCAAATTATTTTTTAATTCACGTCTAGACATGTGAAATGCATGAACTATGACAAAAAAAGTGAAAAAAAATTGGTCTGATTTTTTTCGTACTTTTCAGATTTTCTTAGTTTTCGCGGTCAGGATGAGAGACAGATTTTTTAACAAATTTAAAAATCTGTAAGATATTGTCCAAATTATTTTTTATTTCACTTCTAGACATGTGAAATGCATGAACTATGGGGGAAAAAAGTGAAAAAAAAATGGTCTGATTTTTTTGGTACTTTTCAGATTTTCTTAGTTTTCACATAAGGTCCGGGGGTCAGGAAAAAAGACAGATTTTTGACAAATTTCAAAATCTGTCAAATATTGTCCAAATTATTTTTTAATTCATGTCTAGACATGTGAAATGCATGAACTATGGCAAAAAAAGTGAAAAAAAATTGGTCTGATTTTTTTGGTACTTTTCAGATTTTCTTTTAGTTTTCACATAAGGTCCGGGGTCAGGAAAAAAGACAGATTTTTGACAAATTTCAAAATCTGTCAAATATTGTCCAAATTATTTTTTAATTCATGTCTAGACATGTGAAATGCATGAACTATGGCAAAAAAAGTGAAAAAAAATTGGTCTGATTTTTTTCGTACTTTTCAGATTTTCTTAGTTTTCACATAAGGTCCGGAGTCAGGAAAAAAGACAGATTTTTGACAAATTTCAAAATATGTCAGATATTGTCCAAATTATTTTTTAATTCACGTCTAGACATGTGAAATGCATGAACTATGGCAAAAAAAGTGAAAAACAATTGGTCTGATTTTTTTCGTACTTTTCAGATTTTCTTAGTTTTCGCGGTCAGGATGAGAGACAGATTTTTTAACAAATTTAAAAATCTGTAAGATATTGTCCAAATTATTTTTTATTTCACTTCTAGACATGTGAAATGCATGAACTATGGGGAAAAAAGTGAAAAAAAATTGGTCTGATTTTTTTGGTACTTTTCAGATTTTCTTAGTTTTCACATAAGGTCCGGGGTCAGGAAAAAAGACAGATTTTTGACAAATTTCAAAATCTGTCAAATATTGTCCAAATTATTTTTTAATTCATGTCTAGACATGTGAAATGCATGAACTATGGCAAAAAAAGTGAAAAAAAATTGGTCTGATTTTTTTGGTACTTTTCAGATTTTCTTAGTTTTCACATAAGGTCCGGGGTCAGGAAAAAAGACAGATTTTTGACAAATTTCAAAATCTGTCAAATATTGTCCAAATTATTTTTTAATTCATGTCTAGACATGTGAAATGCATGAACTATGGCAAAAAAAGTGAAAAAAAATTGGTCTGATTTTTTTGGTACTTTTCAGATTTTCTTAGTTTTCACATAAGGTCCGGGGTCAGGAAAAAAAGACAGATTTTTGACAAATTTCAAAATCTGTCAAATATTGTCCAAATTATTTTTTAATTCATGTCTAGACATGTGAAATGCATGAACTATGGCAAAAAAAGTGAAAAAAAATTGGTCTGATTTTTTTCGTACTTTTCAGATTTTCTTAGTTTTCACATAAGGTCCGGAGTCAGGAAAAAAGACAGATTTTTGACAAATTTCAAAATATGTCAGATATTGTCCAAATTATTTTTTAATTCACGTCTAGACATGTGAAATGCATGAACTATGGCAAAAAAAGTGAAAAACAATTGGTCTGATTTTTTTCGTACTTTTCAGATTTTCTTAGTTTTCGCGGTCAGGATGAGAGACAGATTTTTTAACAAATTTAAAAATCTGTAAGATATTGTCCAAATTATTTTTTATTTCACTTCTAGACATGTGAAATGCATGAACTATGGGGAAAAAAGTGAAAAAAAATTGGTCTGATTTTTTTGGTACTTTTCAGATTTTCTTAGTTTTCACAATAGGTCCGGGGTCAGGAAAAAAGACAGATTTTTGACAAATTCCAAAATCTGTCAAATATTGTCCAAATTATTTTTTAATTCATGTCTAGACATGTGAAATGCATGAACTATGGCAAAAAAAGTGAAAAAAAATTGGTCTGATTTTTTTGGTACTTTTCAGATTTTCTTAGTTTTCACATAAGGTCCGGGGTCAGGAAAAAAGACAGATTTTTGACAAATTTCAAAATCTGTCAAATATTGTCCAAATTATTTTTTAATTCATGTCTAGACATGTGAAATGCATGAACTATGGCAAAAAAAGTGAAAAAAAATTGGTCTGATTTTTTTCGTACTTTTCAGATTTTCTTAGTTTTCACATAAGGTCCGGAGTCAGGAAAAAAGACAGATTTTTGACAAATTTCAAAATATGTCAGATATTGTCCAAATTATTTTTTAATTCACGTCTAGACATGTGAAATGCATGAACTATGGCAAAAAAAGTGAAAAAAAATTGGTCTGATTTTTTTCGTACTTTTCAGATTTTCTTAGTTTTCGCGGTCAGGATGAGAGACAGATTTTTTAATAAATTTAAAAATCTGTTAGATATTGTCCAAATTATTTTTTAATTCACGTCTAGACATGTGAAATGCATGAACTATGGCAAAAAAAGTGAAAAACAATTGGTCTGATTTTTTTCGTACTTTTCAGATTTTCTTAGTTTTCGCGGTCAGGATGAGAGACAGATTTTTTAACAAATTTAAAAATCTGTAAGATATTGTCCAAATTATTTTTTATTTCACTTCTAGACATGTGAAATGCATGAACTATGGGGAAAAAAAGTGAAAAAAAATTGGTCTGATTTTTTTGGTACTTTTCAGATTTTCTTAGTTTTCACATAAGGTCCGGGGTCAGGAAAAAAGACAGATTTTTGACAAATTTCAAAATCTGTCAAATATTGTCCAAATTATTTTTTAATTCATGTCTAGACATGTGAAATGCATGAACTATGGCAAAAAAAGTGAAAAAAAATTGGTCTGATTTTTTTGGTACTTTTCAGATTTTCTTAGTTTTCACATAAGGTCCGGGGTCAGGAAAAAAGACAGATTTTTGACAAATTTCAAAATCTGTCAAATATTGTCCAAATTATTTTTTAATTCATGTCTAGACATGTGAAATGCATGAACTATGGCAAAAAAAGTGAAAAAAAATTGGTCTGATTTTTTTCGTACTTTTCAGATTTTCTTAGTTTTCACATAAGGTCCGGAGTCAGGAAAAAAGACAGATTTTTGACAAATTTCAAAATATGTCAGATATTGTCCAAATTATTTTTTAATTCACGTCTAGACATGTGAAATGCATGAACTATGGCAAAAAAAGTGAAAAAAAATTGGTCTGATTTTTTTCGTACTTTTCAGATTTTCTTAGTTTTCGCGGTCAGGATGAGAGACAGATTTTTTAATAAATTTAAAAATCTGTTAGATATTGTCCAAATTATTTTTTAATTCACGTCTAGACATGTGAAATGCATGAACTATGGCAAAAAAAGTGAAAAACAATTGGTCTGATTTTTTTCGTACTTTTCAGATTTTCTTAGTTTTCGCGGTCAGGATGAGAGACAGATTTTTTAACAAATTTAAAAATCTGTAAGATATTGTCCAAATTATTTTTTATTTCACTTCTAGACATGTGAAATGCATGAACTATGGGGAAAAAAGTGAAAAAAAATTGGTCTGATTTTTTTGGTACTTTTCAGATTTTCTTAGTTTTCACATAAGGTCCGGGGTCAGGAAAAAAGACAGATTTTTGACAAATTTCAAAATCTGTCAAATATTGTCCAAATTATTTTTTAATTCATGTCTAGACATGTGAAATGCATGAACTATGGCAAAAAAAGTGAAAAAAAATTGGTCTGATTTTTTTGGTACTTTTCAGATTTTCTTAGTTTTCACATAAGGTCCGGGGTCAGGAAAAAAGACAGATTTTTGACAAATTTCAAAATCTGTCAAATATTGTCCAAATTATTTTTTAATTCATGTCTAGACATGTGAAATGCATGAACTATGGCAAAAAAAGTGAAAAAAAATTGGTCTGATTTTTTTGGTACTTTTCAGATTTTCTTAGTTTTCACATAAGGTCCGGGGTCAGGAAAAAAGACAGATTTTTGACAAATTTCAAAATCTGTCAAATATTGTCCAAATTATTTTTTAATTCATGTCTAGACATGTGAAATGCATGAACTATGGCAAAAAAAGTGAAAAAAAATTGGTCTGATTTTTTTCGTACTTTTCAGATTTTCTTAGTTTTCACATAAGGTCCGGAGTCAGGAAAAAAGACAGATTTTTGACAAATTTCAAAATATGTCAGATATTGTCCAAATTATTTTTTAATTCACGTCTAGACATGTGAAATGCATGAACTATGGCAAAAAAAGTGAAAAACAATTGGTCTGATTTTTTTCGTACTTTTCAGATTTTCTTAGTTTTCGCGGTCAGGATGAGAGACAGATTTTTTAACAAATTTAAAAATCTGTAAGATATTGTCCAAATTATTTTTTATTTCACTTCTAGACATGTGAAATGCATGAACTATGGGGAAAAAAGTGAAAAAAAAATTGGTCTGATTTTTTTGGTACTTTTCAGATTTTCTTAGTTTTCACATTAGGTCCGGGGTCAGGAAAAAAGACAGATTTTTGACAAATTTCAAAATCTGTCAAATATTGTCCAAATTATTTTTTAATTCATGTCTAGACATGTGAAATGCATGAACTATGGCAAAAAAAGTGAAAAAAAATTGGTCTGATTTTTTTGGTACTTTTCAGATTTTCTTAGTTTTCACATAAGGTCCGGGGTCAGGGAAAAAAGACAGATTTTTGACAAATTTCAAAATCTGTCAAATATTGTCCAAATTATTTTTTAATTCATGTCTAGACATGTGAAATGCATGAACTATGGCAAAAAAAGTGAAAAAAAATTGGTCTGATTTTTTTCGTACTTTTCAGATTTTCTTAGTTTTCGCCGTCAGGATGAGAGACAGATTTTTTAATAAATTTAAAAATCTGTTAGATATTGTCAAAATTATTTTTTAATTCACGTCTAGACATGTGAAATGCATGAACTATGGCAAAAAAAGTGAAAAACAATTGGTCTGATTTTTTTCGTACTTTTCAGATTTTCTTAGTTTTCGCGGTCAGGATGAGAGACAGATTTTTTAATAAATTTAAAAATCTGTTAGATATTGTCCAAATTATTTTTTAATTCACGTCTAGACATGTGAAATGCATGAACTATGGCAAAAAAAGTGAAAAAAAAATTGGTCTGATTTTTTTCGTACTTTTCAGATTTTCTTAGTTTTCACATAAGGTCCGGGGTCAGGAAAAAAGACAGATTTTTGACAAATTTCAAAATCTGTCAAATATTGTCCAAATTATTTTTTTTTTCACTTCTAGACATGTGAAATGCATGAACTATGGCAAAAAAAGTGAAAAAAAATTGGTCTGATTTTTTTCGTACTTTTCAGATTTTCTTAGTTTTCGCGGTCAGGATGACAGACAGATTTTTTAATAAATTTAAAAATCTGTTAGATATTGTCCAAATTATTTTTTAATTCACGTCTAGACATGTGAAATGCATGAACTATGGCAAAAAAAGTGAAAAAAAATTGGTCTGAATTTTTTCGTACTTTTCAGATTTTCTTAGTTTTCACATCAGGTCCGGGGTCAGGAAAAAAGACAGATTTTTGACAAATTTCAAAATATGTCAGATAATGTCCAAATTATTTTTAATTCACATCTAGACATGTGAAATGCATGAACTATGGGAAAAAAAGTTAAAAAAAATTGGTCTGAATTTTTTCGTACTTTTCAGATTTTCTTAGTTTTCACATAAGGTCAGGATGAGAGATAGATTTTTTAACAATTTAAAAATCTGTAAGATATTGTCCAAATTGTTTTTTATTTCACTTCTAGACATGTGAAATGCATGAACTATGGGAAAAAAACTGAAAAAAAATTGGTCTGATTTTTTTCGTACTTTTCAAATTTTCTTAGTTTTCACATAAGGTCTGGGGTCAGGAAAAAAAGACAGATTTTTGACAAATTTCAAAATCTGTCAAATATTGTCCAAATTATTTTTTAATTCACGTCTAGACATGTGAAATGCATAAACTATGGCAAAAAAAGTGAAAAAAAATTGGTCTGATTTTTTTCGTACTTTTCAGATTTTCTTAGTTTTCACATAAGGTCCGGAGTCAGGAAAAAAGACAGATTTTTGACAAATTTCAAAATATGTCAGATATTGTCCAAATTATTTTTTAATTCACGTCTAGACATGTGAAATGCATGAACTATGACAAAAAAAGTGAAAAAAAATTGGTCTGATTTTTTTTCGTACTTTTCAGATTTTCTTAGTTTTCGCGGTCAGGATGAGAGACAGATTTTTTAACAAATTTAAAAATCTGTAAGATATTGTCCAAATTATTTTTTATTTCACTTCTAGACATGTGAAATGCATGAACTATGGGGAAAAAAGTGAAAAAAAATTGGTCTGATTTTTTTGGTACTTTTCAGATTTTCTTAGTTTTCACATAAGGTCCGGGGTCAGGAAAAAAGACAGATTTTTGACAAATTTCAAAATCTGTCAAATATTGTCCAAATTATTTTTTAATTCATGTCTAGACATGTGAAATGCATGAACTATGGCAAAAAAAAGTGAAAAAAAATTGGTCTGATTTTTTTCGTACTTTTCAGATTTTCTTAGTTTTCACATAAGGTCCGGAGTCAGGAAAAAAGACAGATTTTTGACAAATTTCAAAATATGTCAGATATTGTCCAAATTATTTTTTAATTCACGTCTAGACATGTGAAATGTATGAACTATGGCAAAAAAAGTGAAAAACAATTGGTCTGATTTTTTTCGTACTTTTCAGATTTTCTTAGTTTTCGCGGTCAGGATGAGAGACAGATTTTTTAACAAATTTAAAAATCTGTAAGATATTGTCCAAATTATTTTTTATTTCACTTCTAGACATGTGAAATGCATGAACTATGGGGAAAAAAGTGAAAAAAAATTGGTCTGATTTTTTTGGTACTTTTCAGATTTTCTTAGTTTTCACATAAGGTCCGGGGTCAGGAAAAAAGACAGATTTTTGACAAATTTCAAAATCTGTCAAATATTGTCCAAATTATTTTTTAATTCATGTCTAGACATGTGAAATGCATGAACTATGGCAAAAAAAGTGAAAAAAAATTGGTCTGATTTTTTTGGTACTTTTCAGATTTTCTTAGTTTTCACATAAGGTCCGGGGTCAGGAAAAAAGACAGATTTTTGACAAATTTCAAAATCTGTCAAATATTGTCCAAATTATTTTTTAATTCATGTCTAGACATGTGAAATGCATGAACTATGGCAAAAAAAGTGAAAAAAAATTGGTCTGATTTTTTTCGTACTTTTCAGATTTTCTTAGTTTTCGCGGTCAGGATGAGAGACAGATTTTTTAATAAATTTAAAAATCTGTTAGATATTGTCCAAATTATTTTTTAATTCACGTCTAGACATGTGAAATGCATGAACTATGGCAAAAAAAGTGAAAAAAAATTGGTCTGAATTTTTTCGTACTTTTCAGATTTTCTTAGTTTTCACATAAGGTCCGGGGTCAGGAAAAAAGACAGATTTTTGACAAATTTCAAAATATGTCAGATAATGTCCAAATTATTTTTAATTCACATCTAGACATGTGAAATGCATGAACTATGGGAAAAAAAGTTAAAAAAAATTGGTCTGAATTTTTTCGTACTTTTCAGATTTTCTTAGTTTTCACATAAGGTCAGGATGAGAGATAGATTTTTTAACAAATTTAAAAATCTGTAAGATATTGTCCAAATTGTTTTTTATTTCACTTCTAGACATGTGAAATGCATGAACTATGGGAAAAAAAACTGAAAAAAAATTGGTCTGATTTTTTTCGTACTTTTCAAATTTTCTTAGTTTTCACATAAGGTCTGGGGTCAGGAAAAAAGACAGATTTTTGACAAATTTCAAAATCTGTCAAATATTGTCCAAATTATTTTTTAATTCACGTCTAGACATGTGAAATGCATAAACTATGGCAAAAAAAGTGAAAAAAAATTGGTCTGATTTTTTTCGTACTTTTCAGATTTTCTTAGTTTTCACATAAGGTCCGGAGTCAGGAAAAAAGACAGATTTTTGACAAATTTCAAAATATGTCAGATATTGTCCAAATTATTTTTTAATTCATGTCTAGACATGTGAAATGCATGAACTATGGCAAAAAAAGTGAAAAAAAATTGGTCTGATTTTTTTGGTACTTTTCAGATTTTCTTAGTTTTCACATAAGGTCCGGGGTCAGGAAAAAAGACAGATTTTTGACAAATTTCAAAATCTGTCAAATATTGTCCAAATTATTTTTTAATTCATGTCTAGACATGTGAAATGCATGAACTATGGCAAAAAAAGTGAAAAAAAATTGGTCTGATTTTTTTCGTACTTTTCAGATTTTCTTAGTTTTCGCGGTCAGGATGAGAGACAGATTTTTTAACAAATTTAAAAATCTGTAAGATATTGTCCAAATTATTTTTTATTTCACTTCTAGACATGTGAAATGCATGAACTATGGGGAAAAAAGTGAAAAAAAATTGGTCTGATTTTTTTGGTACTTTTCAGATTTTCTTAGTTTTCACATTAGGTCCGGGGTCAGGAAAAAAGACAGATTTTTGACAAATTTCAAAATCTGTCAAATATTGTCCAAATTATTTTTTAATTCATGTCTAGACATGTGAAATGCATGAACTATGGCAAAAAAAGTGAAAAAAAATTGGTCTGATTTTTTTGGTACTTTTCAGATTTTCTTAGTTTTCACATAAGGTCCGGGGTCAGGAAAAAAGACAGATTTTTGACAAATTTCAAAATATGTCAGATATTGTCCAAATTATTTTTTAATTCACGTCTAGACATGTGAAATGCATGAACTATGGCAAAAAAAGTGAAAAAAAATTGGTCTGATTTTTTTCGTACTTTTCAGATTTTCTTAGTTTTCGCGGTCAGGATGAGAGACAGATTTTTTAACAAATTTAAAAATCTGTAAGATATTGTCCAAATTATTTTTTATTTCACTTCTAGACATGTGAAATGCATGAACTATGGGGAAAAAAGTGAAAAAAAAATGGTCTGATTTTTTTGGTACTTTTCAGATTTTCTTAGTTTTCACATTAGGTCCGGGGTCAGGAAAAAAGACAGATTTTTGACAAATTTCAAAATCTGTCAAATATTGTCCAAATTATTTTTTAATTCATGTCTAGACATGTGAAATGCATGAACTATGGCAAAAAAAGTGAAAAAAAATTGGTCTGATTTTTTTGGTACTTTTCAGATTTTCTTAGTTTTCACATAAGGTCCGGGGTCAGGAAAAAAGACAGATTTTTGACAAATTTCAAAATCTGTCAAATATTGTCCAAATTATTTTTTAATTCATGTCTAGACATGTGAAATGCATGAACTATGGCAAAAAAAGTGAACAAAAATTGGTCTGATTTTTTTCGTACTTTTCAGATTTTCTTAGTTTTCACATAAGGTCCGGAGTCAGGAAAAAAGACAGATTTTCGACAAATTTCAAAATATGTCAGATATTGTCCAAATTATTTTTTAATTCACGTCTAGACATGTGAAATGCATGAACTATGGCAAAAAAAGTGAAAAAAAATTGGTCTGATTTTTTTCGTACTTTTCAGATTTTCTTAGTTTTCGCGGTCAGGATGAGAGACAGATTTTTTAATAAATTTAAAAATCTGTTAGATATTGTCCAAATTATTTTTTAATTCACGTCTAGACATGTGAAATGCATGAACTATGGCAAAAAAAGTGAAAAACAATTGGTCTGATTTTTTTCGTACTTTTCAGATTTTCTTAGTTTTCGCGGTCAGGATGAGAGACAGATTTTTTAACAAATTTAAAAATCTGTAAGATATTGTCCAAATTATTTTTTATTTCACTTCTAGACATGTGAAATGCATGAACTATGGGGAAAAAAGTGAAAAAAAATTGGTCTGATTTTTTTGGTACTTTTCAGATTTTCTTAGTTTTCACATAAGGTCCGGGGTCAGGAAAAAAGACAGATTTTTGACAAATTTCAAAATCTGTCAAATATTGTCCAAATTATTTTTTAATTCATGTCTAGACATGTGAAATGCATGAACTATGGCAAAAAAAGTGAAAAAAAATTGGTCTGATTTTTTTGGTACTTTTCAGATTTTCTTAGTTTTCACATAAGGTCCGGGGTCAGGAAAAAAGACAGATTTTTGACAAATTTCAAAATCTGTCAAATATTGTCCAAATTATTTTTTAATTCATGTCTAGACATGTGAAATGCATGAACTATGGCAAAAAAAGTGAAAAAAAATTGGTCTGATTTTTTTGGTACTTTTCAGATTTTCTTAGTTTTCACATAAGGTCCGGGGTCAGGAAAAAAGACAGATTTTTGACAAATTTCAAAATCTGTCAAATATTGTCCAAATTATTTTTTAATTCATGTCTAGACATGTGAAATGCATGAACTATGGCAAAAAAAGTGAAAAAAAATTGGTCTGATTTTTTTCGTACTTTTCAGATTTTCTTAGTTTTCAAATAAGGTCCGGAGTCAGGAAAAAAGACAGATTTTTGACAAATTTCAAAATATGTCAGATATTGTCCAAATTATTTTTTAATTCACGTCTAGACATGTGAAATGCATGAACTATGGCAAAAAAAGTGAAAAACAATTGGTCTGATTTTTTTCGTACTTTTCAGATTTTCTTAGTTTTCGCGGTCAGGATGAGAGACAGATTTTTTAACAAATTTAAAAATCTGTAAGATATTGTCCAAATTATTTTTTATTTCACTTCTAGACATGTGAAATGCATGAACTATGGGGAAAAAAGTGAAAAAAAATTGGTCTGATTTTTTTGGTACTTTTCAGATTTTCTTAGTTTTCACATAAGGTCCGGGGTCAGGAAAAAAGACAGATTTTTGACAAATTTCAAAATCTGTCAAATATTGTCCAAATTATTTTTTAATTCATGTCTAGACATGTGAAATGCATGAACTATGGCAAAAAAAGTGAAAAAAAATTGGTCTGATTTTTTTGGTACTTTTCAGATTTTCTTAGTTTTCACATAAGGTCCGGGGTCAGGAAAAAAGACAGATTTTTGACAAATTTCAAAATCTGTCAAATATTGTCCAAATTATTTTTTAATTCATGTCTAGACATGTGAAATGCATGAACTATGGCAAAAAAAGTGAAAAAAAATTGGTCTGATTTTTTTCGTACTTTTCAGATTTTCTTAGTTTTCGCGGTCAGGATGAGAGACAGATTTTTTAATAAATTTAAAAATCTGTTAGATATTGTCCAAATTATTTTTTAATTCACGTCTAGACATGTGAAATGCATGAACTATGGCAAAAAAAGTGAAAAAAAATTGGTCTGAATTTTTTCGTACTTTTCAGATTTTCTTAGTTTTCACATAAGGTCCGGGGTCAGGAAAAAAGACAGATTTTTGACAAATTTCAAAATATGTCAGATAATGTCCAAATTATTTTTAATTCACATCTAGACATGTGAAATGCATGAACTATGGGAAAAAAAGTTAAAAAAAATTGGTCTGAATTTTTTCGTACTTTTCAGATTTTCTTAGTTTTCACATAAGGTCAGGATGAGAGATAGATTTTTTAACAAATTTAAAAATCTGTAAGATATTGTCCAAATTGTTTTTTATTTCACTTCTAGACATGTGAAATGCATGAACTATGGGAAAAAAAACTGAAAAAAAATTGGTCTGATTTTTTTCGTACTTTTCAAATTTTCTTAGTTTTCACATAAGGTCTGGGGTCAGGAAAAAAGACAGATTTTTGACAAATTTCAAAATCTGTCAAATATTGTCCAAATTATTTTTTAATTCACGTCTAGACATGTGAAATGCATAAACTATGGCAAAAAAAGTGAAAAAAAATTGGTCTGATTTTTTTCGTACTTTTCAGATTTTCTTAGTTTTCACATAAGGTCCGGAGTCAGGAAAAAAGACAGATTTTTGACAAATTTCAAAATATGTCAGATATTGTCCAAATTATTTTTTAATTCATGTCTAGACATGTGAAATGCATGAACTATGGCAAAAAAAGTGAAAAAAAATTGGTCTGATTTTTTTGGTACTTTTCAGATTTTCTTAGTTTTCACATAAGGTCCGGGGTCAGGAAAAAAGACAGATTTTTGACAAATTTCAAAATCTGTCAAATATTGTCCAAATTATTTTTTAATTCATGTCTAGACATGTGAAATGCATGAACTATGGCAAAAAAAGTGAAAAAAAATTGGTCTGATTTTTTTCGTACTTTTCAGATTTTCTTAGTTTTCGCGGTCAGGATGAGAGACAGATTTTTTAACAAATTTAAAAATCTGTAAGATATTGTCCAAATTATTTTTTATTTCACTTCTAGACATGTGAAATGCATGAACTATGGGGAAAAAAGTGAAAAAAAATTGGTCTGATTTTTTTGGTACTTTTCAGATTTTCTTAGTTTTCACATAAGGTCCGGGGTCAGGAAAAAAGACAGATTTTTGACAAATTTCAAAATCTGTCAAATATTGTCCAAATTATTTTTTAATTCATGTCTAGACATGTGAAATGCATGAACTATGGCAAAAAAAGTGAAAAAAAATTGGTCTGATTTTTTTGGTACTTTTCAGATTTTCTTAGTTTTCACATAAGGTCCGGGGTCAGGAAAAAAGACAGATTTTTGACAAATTTCAAAATCTGTCAAATATTGTCCAAATTATTTTTTAATTCATGTCTAGACATGTGAAATGCATGAACTATGGCAAAAAAAGTGAAAAAAAATTGGTCTGATTTTTTTCGTACTTTTCAGATTTTCTTAGTTTTCAAATAAGGTCCGGAGTCAGGAAAAAAGACAGATTTTTGACAAATTTCAAAATATGTCAGATATTGTCCAAATTATTTTTTAATTCACGTCTAGACATGTGAAATGCATGAACTATGGCAAAAAAAGTGAAAAACAATTGGTCTGATTTTTTTCGTACTTTTCAGATTTTCTTAGTTTTCGCGGTCAGGATGAGAGACAGATTTTTTAACAAATTTAAAAATCTGTAAGATATTGTCCAAATTATTTTTTATTTCACTTCTAGACATGTGAAATGCATGAACTATGGGGAAAAAAGTGAAAAAAAATTGGTCTGATTTTTTTGGTACTTTTCAGATTTTCTTAGTTTTCACATAAGGTCCGGGGTCAGGAAAAAAGACAGATTTTTGACAAATTTCAAAATCTGTCAAATATTGTCCAAATTATTTTTTAATTCATGTCTAGACATGTGAAATGCATGAACTATGGCAAAAAAAGTGAAAAAAAATTGGTCTGATTTTTTTGGTACTTTTCAGATTTTCTTAGTTTTCACATAAGGTCCGGGGTCAGGAAAAAAGACAGATTTTTGACAAATTTCAAAATCTGTCAAATATTGTCCAAATTATTTTTTAATTCATGTCTAGACATGTGAAATGCATGAACTATGGCAAAAAAAGTGAAAAAAAATTGGTCTGATTTTTTTCGTACTTTTCAGATTTTCTTAGTTTTCAAATAAGGTCCGGAGTCAGGAAAAAAGACAGATTTTTGACAAATTTCAAAATATGTCAGATATTGTCCAAATTATTTTTTAATTCACGTCTAGACATGTGAAATGCATGAACTATGGCAAAAAAAGTGAAAAACAATTGGTCTGATTTTTTTCGTACTTTTCAGATTTTCTTAGTTTTCGCGGTCAGGATGAGAGACAGATTTTTTAACAAATTTAAAAATCTGTAAGATATTGTCCAAATTATTTTTTATTTCACTTCTAGACATGTGAAATGCATGAACTATGGGGAAAAAAGTGAAAAAAAATTGGTCTGATTTTTTTGGTACTTTTCAGATTTTCTTAGTTTTCACATTAGGTCCGGGGTCAGGAAAAAAGACAGATTTTTGACAAATTTCAAAATCTGTCAAATATTGTCCAAATTATTTTTTAATTCATGTCTAGACATGTGAAATGCATGAACTATGGCAAAAAAAGTGAAAAAAAATTGGTCTGATTTTTTTGGTACTTTTCAGATTTTCTTAGTTTTCACATAAGGTCCGGGGTCAGGAAAAAAGACAGATTTTTGACAAATTTCAAAATATGTCAGATATTGTCCAAATTATTTTTTAATTCACGTCTAGACATGTGAAATGCATGAACTATGGCAAAAAAAGTGAAAAAAAATTGGTCTGATTTTTTTCGTACTTTTCAGATTTTCTTAGTTTTCGCGGTCAGGATGAGAGACAGATTTTTTAATAAATTTAAAAATCTGTTAGATATTGTCCAAATTATTTTTTAATTCACGTCTAGACATGTGAAATGCATGAACTATGGCAAAAAAAGTGAAAAACAATTGGTCTGATTTTTTTCGTACTTTTCAGATTTTCTTAGTTTTCGCGGTCAGGATGAGAGACAGATTTTTTAACAAATTTAAAAATCTGTAAGATATTGTCCAAATTATTTTTTATTTCACTTCTAGACATGTGAAATGCATGAACTATGGGGAAAAAAGTGAAAAAAAATTGGTCTGATTTTTTTGGTACTTTTCAGATTTTCTTAGTTTTCACATAAGGTCCGGGGTCAGGAAAAAAGACAGATTTTTGACAAATTTCAAAATCTGTCAAATATTGTCCAAATTATTTTTTAATTCATGTCTAGACATGTGAAATGCATGAACTATGGCAAAAAAAGTGAAAAAAAATTGGTCTGATTTTTTTGGTACTTTTCAGATTTTCTTAGTTTTCACATAAGGTCCGGGGTCAGGAAAAAAGACAGATTTTTGACAAATTTCAAAATCTGTCAAATATTGTCCAAATTATTTTTTAATTCATGTCTAGACATGTGAAATGCATGAACTATGGCAAAAAAAGTGAAAAAAAATTGGTCTGATTTTTTTCGTACTTTTCAGATTTTCTTAGTTTTCAAATAAGGTCCGGAGTCAGGAAAAAAGACAGATTTTTGACAAATTTCAAAATATGTCAGATATTGTCCAAATTATTTTTTAATTCACGTCTAGACATGTGAAATGCATGAACTATGGCAAAAAAAGTGAAAAAAAATTGGTCTGATTTTTTTCGTACTTTTCAGATTTTCTTAGTTTTCGCGGTCAGGATGAGAGACAGATTTTTTAATAAATTTAAAAATCTGTTAGATATTGTCCAAATTATTTTTTAATTCACGTCTAGACATGTGAAATGCATGAACTATGGCAAAAAAAGTGAAAAACAATTGGTCTGATTTTTTTCGTACTTTTCAGATTTTCTTAGTTTTCGCGGTCAGGATGAGAGACAGATTTTTTAACAAATTTAAAAATCTGTAAGATATTGTCCAAATTATTTTTTATTTCACTTCTAGACATGTGAAATGCATGAACTATGGGGAAAAAAGTGAAAAAAAATTGGTCTGATTTTTTTGGTACTTTTCAGATTTTCTTAGTTTTCACATAAGGTCCGGGGTCAGGAAAAAAGACAGATTTTTGACAAATTTCAAAATCTGTCAAATATTGTCCAAATTATTTTTTAATTCATGTCTAGACATGTGAAATGCATGAACTATGGCAAAAAAAGTGAAAAAAAATTGGTCTGATTTTTTTGGTACTTTTCAGATTTTCTTAGTTTTCACATAAGGTCCGGGGTCAGGAAAAAAGACAGATTTTTGACAAATTTCAAAATCTGTCAAATATTGTCCAAATTATTTTTTAATTCATGTCTAGACATGTGAAATGCATGAACTATGGCAAAAAAAGTGAAAAAAAATTGGTCTGATTTTTTTCGTACTTTTCAGATTTTCTTAGTTTTCAAATAAGGTCCGGAGTCAGGAAAAAAGACAGATTTTTGACAAATTTCAAAATATGTCAGATATTGTCCAAATTATTTTTTAATTCACGTCTAGACATGTGAAATGCATGAACTATGGCAAAAAAAGTGAAAAACAATTGGTCTGATTTTTTTCGTACTTTTCAGATTTTCTTAGTTTTCGCGGTCAGGATGAGAGACAGATTTTTTAACAAATTTAAAAATCTGTAAGATATTGTCCAAATTATTTTTTATTTCACTTCTAGACATGTGAAATGCATGAACTATGGGGAAAAAAGTGAAAAAAAATTGGTCTGATTTTTTTGGTACTTTTCAGATTTTCTTAGTTTTCACATTAGGTCCGGGGTCAGGAAAAAAGACAGATTTTTGACAAATTTCAAAATCTGTCAAATATTGTCCAAATTATTTTTTAATTCATGTCTAGACATGTGAAATGCATGAACTATGGCAAAAAAAGTGAAAAAAAATTGGTCTGATTTTTTTCGTACTTTTCAGATTTTCTTAGTTTTCACATAAGGTCCGGGGTCAGGAAAAAAGACAGATTTTTGACAAATTTCAAAATCTGTCAAATATTGTCCAAATTATTTTTTAATTCATGTCTAGACATGTGAAATGCATGAACTATGGCAAAAAAAGTGAAAAAAAATTGGTCTGATTTTTTTCGTACTTTTCAGATTTTCTTAGTTTTCACATAAGGTCCGGAGTCAGGAAAAAAGACAGATTTTTGACAAATTTCAAAATATGTCAGATATTGTCCAAATTATTTTTTAATTCATGTCTAGACATGTGAAATGCATGAACTATGGCAAAAAAAGTGAAAAAAAATTGGTCTGATTTTTTTGGTACTTTTCAGATTTTCTTAGTTTTCACATAAGGTCCGGGGTCAGGAAAAAAGACAGATTTTTGACAAATTTCAAAATCTGTCAAATATTGTCCAAATTATTTTTTAATTCATGTCTAGACATGTGAAATGCATGAACTATGGCAAAAAAAGTGAAAAAAAATTGGTCTGATTTTTTTCGTACTTTTCAGATTTTCTTAGTTTTCGCGGTCAGGATGAGAGACAGATTTTTTAATAAATTTAAAAATCTGTTAGATATTGTCCAAATTATTTTTTAATTCACGTCTAGACATGTGAAATGCATGAACTATGGCAAAAAAAGTGAAAAACAATTGGTCTGATTTTTTTCGTACTTTTCAGATTTTCTTAGTTTTCGCGGTCAGGATGAGAGACAGATTTTTTAACAAATTTAAAAATCTGTAAGATATTGTCCAAATTATTTTTTATTTCACTTCTAGACATGTGAAATGCATGAACTATGGGGAAAAAAGTGAAAAAAAATTGGTCTGATTTTTTTGGTACTTTTCAGATTTTCTTAGTTTTCACATAAGGTCCGGGGTCAGGAAAAAAGACAGATTTTTGACAAATTTCAAAATCTGTCAAATATTGTCCAAATTATTTTTTAATTCATGTCTAGACATGTGAAATGCATGAACTATGGCAAAAAAAGTGAAAAAAAATTGGTCTGATTTTTTTCGTACTTTTCAGATTTTCTTAGTTTTCAAATAAGGTCCGGAGTCAGGAAAAAAGACAGATTTTTGACAAATTTCAAAATATGTCAGATATTGTCCAAATTATTTTTTAATTCACGTCTAGACATGTGAAATGCATGAACTATGGCAAAAAAAGTGAAAAACAATTGGTCTGATTTTTTTCGTACTTTTCAGATTTTCTTAGTTTTCGCGGTCAGGATGAGAGACAGATTTTTTAACAAATTTAAAAATCTGTAAGATATTGTCCAAATTATTTTTTATTTCACTTCTAGACATGTGAAATGCATGAACTATGGGGAAAAAAGTGAAAAAAAATTGGTCTGATTTTTTTCGTACTTTTCAGATTTTCTTAGTTTTCAAATAAGGTCCGGAGTCAGGAAAAAAGACAGATTTTTGACAAATTTCAAAATATGTCAGATATTGTCCAAATTATTTTTTAATTCACGTCTAGACATGTGAAATGCATGAACTATGGCAAAAAAAGTGAAAAACAATTGGTCTGATTTTTTTCGTACTTTTCAGATTTGCTTAGTTTTCGCGGTCAGGATGAGAGACAGATTTTTTAACAAATTTAAAAATCTGTAAGATATTGTCCAAATTATTTTTTATTTCACTTCTAGACATGTGAAATGCATGAACTATGGGGAAAAAAGTGAAAAAAAATTGGTCTGATTTTTTTCGTACTTTTCAGATTTTCTTAGTTTTCACATAAGGTCCGGAGTCAGGAAAAAAGACAGATTTTTGACAAATTTCAAAATATGTCAGATATTGTCCAAATTATTTTTTAATTCATGTCTAGACATGTGAAATGCATGAACTATGGCAAAAAAAGTGAAAAAAAATTGGTCTGATTTTTTTGGTACTTTTCAGATTTTCTTAGTTTTCACATAAGGTCCGGGGTCAGGAAAAAAGACAGATTTTTGACAAATTTCAAAATCTGTCAAATATTGTCCAAATTATTTTTTAATTCATGTCTAGACATGTGAAATGCATGAACTATGGCAAAAAAAGTGAAAAAAAATTGGTCTGATTTTTTTCGTACTTTTCAGATTTTCTTAGTTTTCGCGGTCAGGATGAGAGACAGATTTTTTAATAAATTTAAAAATCTGTTAGATATTGTCCAAATTATTTTTTAATTCACGTCTAGAC
Source organism: Alosa sapidissima (assembly GCF_018492685.1). Taxonomy (NCBI): domain Eukaryota; kingdom Metazoa; phylum Chordata; class Actinopteri; order Clupeiformes; family Clupeidae; genus Alosa; species Alosa sapidissima. The sequence continues at coordinate 214,651 of NW_024582160.1, read as the reverse complement.
ATGTGAAATGCATGAACTATGGCAAAAAAAGTGAAAAACAATTGGTCTGATTTTTTTCGTACTTTTCAGATTTTCTTAGTTTTCGCGGTCAGGATGAGAGACAGATTTTTTAACAAATTTAAAAATCTGTAAGATATTGTCCAAATTATTTTTTATTTCACTTCTAGACATGTGAAATGCATGAACTATGGGGAAAAAAGTGAAAAAAAATTGGTCTGATTTTTTTGGTACTTTTCAGATTTTCTTAGTTTTCACATAAGGTCCGGGGTCAGGAAAAAAGACAGATTTTTGACAAATTTCAAAATCTGTCAAATATTGTCCAAATTATTTTTTAATTCATGTCTAGACATGTGAAATGCATGAACTATGGCAAAAAAAGTGAAAAAAAATTGGTCTGATTTTTTTCGTACTTTTCAGATTTTCTTAGTTTTCAAATAAGGTCCGGAGTCAGGAAAAAAGACAGATTTTTGACAAATTTCAAAATATGTCAGATATTGTCCAAATTATTTTTTAATTCACGTCTAGACATGTGAAATGCATGAACTATGGCAAAAAAAGTGAAAAACAATTGGTCTGATTTTTTTCGTACTTTTCAGATTTTCTTAGTTTTCGCGGTCAGGATGAGAGACAGATTTTTTAACAAATTTAAAAATCTGTAAGATATTGTCCAAATTATTTTTTATTTCACTTCTAGACATGTGAAATGCATGAACTATGGGGAAAAAAGTGAAAAAAAATTGGTCTGATTTTTTTGGTACTTTTCAGATTTTCTTAGTTTTCACATTAGGTCCGGGGTCAGGAAAAAAGACAGATTTTTGACAAATTTCAAAATATGTCAGATATTGTCCAAATTATTTTTTAATTCACGTCTAGACATGTGAAATGCATGAACTATGGCAAAAAAAGTGAAAAAAAATTGGTCTGATTTTTTTCGTACTTTTCAGATTTTCTTAGTTTTCGCGGTCAGGATGAGAGACAGATTTTTTAATAAATTTAAAAATCTGTTAGATATTGTCCAAATTATTTTTTAATTCACGTCTAGACATGTGAAATGCATGAACTATGGCAAAAAAAGTGAAAAACAATTGGTCTGATTTTTTTCGTACTTTTCAGATTTTCTTAGTTTTCGCGGTCAGGATGAGAGACAGATTTTTTAACAAATTTAAAAATCTGTAAGATATTGTCCAAATTATTTTTTATTTCACTTCTAGACATGTGAAATGCATGAACTATGGGGAAAAAAGTGAAAAAAAATTGGTCTGATTTTTTTGGTACTTTTCAGATTTTCTTAGTTTTCACATAAGGTCCGGGGTCAGGAAAAAAGACAGATTTTTGACAAATTTCAAAATCTGTCAAATATTGTCCAAATTATTTTTTAATTCATGTCTAGACATGTGAAATGCATGAACTATGGCAAAAAAAGTGAAAAAAAATTGGTCTGATTTTTTTGGTACTTTTCAGATTTTCTTAGTTTTCACATAAGGTCCGGGGTCAGGAAAAAAGACAGATTTTTGACAAATTTCAAAATCTGTCAAATATTGTCCAAATTATTTTTTAATTCATGTCTAGACATGTGAAATGCATGAACTATGGCAAAAAAAGTGAAAAAAAATTGGTCTGATTTTTTTCGTACTTTTCAGATTTTCTTAGTTTTCAAATAAGGTCCGGAGTCAGGAAAAAAGACAGATTTTTGACAAATTTCAAAATATGTCAGATATTGTCCAAATTATTTTTTAATTCACGTCTAGACATGTGAAATGCATGAACTATGGCAAAAAAAGTGAAAAACAATTGGTCTGATTTTTTTCGTACTTTTCAGATTTTCTTAGTTTTCGCGGTCAGGATGAGAGACAGATTTTTTAACAAATTTAAAAATCTGTAAGATATTGTCCAAATTATTTTTTATTTCACTTCTAGACATGTGAAATGCATGAACTATGGGGAAAAAAGTGAAAAAAAATTGGTCTGATTTTTTTGGTACTTTTCAGATTTTCTTAGTTTTCACATTAGGTCCGGGGTCAGGAAAAAAGACAGATTTTTGACAAATTTCAAAATCTGTCAAATATTGTCCAAATTATTTTTTAATTCATGTCTAGACATGTGAAATGCATGAACTATGGCAAAAAAAGTGAAAAAAAAATTGGTCTGATTTTTTTCGTACTTTTCAGATTTTCTTAGTTTTCACATAAGGTCCGGGGTCAGGAAAAAAGACAGATTTTTGACAAATTTCAAAATCTGTCAAATATTGTCCAAATTATTTTTTAATTCATGTCTAGACATGTGAAATGCATGAACTATGGCAAAAAAAAGTGAAAAAAAATTGGTCTGATTTTTTTCGTACTTTTCAGATTTTCTTAGTTTTCACATAAGGTCCGGAGTCAGGAAAAAAGACAGATTTTTGACAAATTTCAAAATATGTCAGATATTGTCCAAATTATTTTTTAATTATTGTCTAGACATGTGAAATGCATGAACTATGGCAAAAAAAGTGAAAAAAAATTGGTCTGATTTTTTTGGTACTTTTCAGATTTTCTTAGTTTTCACATAAGGTCCGGGGTCAGGAAAAAAGACAGATTTTTGACAAATTTCAAAATCTGTCAAATATTGTCCAAATTATTTTTTAATTCATGTCTAGACATGTGAAATGCATGAACTATGGCAAAAAAAGTGAAAAAAAATTGGTCTGATTTTTTTCGTACTTTTCAGATTTTCTTAGTTTTCGCGGTCAGGATGAGAGACAGATTTTTTAATAAATTTAAAAATCTGTTAGATATTGTCCAAATTATTTTTTAATTCACGTCTAGACATGTGAAATGCATGAACTATGGCAAAAAAAGTGAAAAACAATTGGTCTGATTTTTTTCGTACTTTTCAGATTTTCTTAGTTTTCGCGGTCAGGATGAGAGACAGATTTTTTAACAAATTTAAAAATCTGTAAGATATTGTCCAAATTATTTTTTAATTCATGTCTAGACATGTGAAATGCATGAACTATGGCAAAAAAAGTGAAAAAAAATTGGTCTGATTTTTTTGGTACTTTTCAGATTTTCTTAGTTTTCACATAAGGTCCGGGGTCAGGAAAAAAGACAGATTTTTGACAAATTTCAAAATATGTCAGATATTGTCCAAATTATTTTTTAATTCACGTCTAGACATGTGAAATGCATGAACTATGGCAAAAAAAGTGAAAAACAATTGGTCTGATTTTTTTCGTACTTTTCAGATTTTCTTAGTTTTCGCGGTCAGGATGAGAGACAGATTTTTTAACAAATTTAAAAATCTGTAAGATATTGTCCAAATTATTTTTTATTTCACTTCTAGACATGTGAAATGCATGAACTATGGGGAAAAAAGTGAAAAAAAATTGGTCTGATTTTTTTGGTACTTTTCAGATTTTCTTAGTTTTCACATTAGGTCCGGGGTCAGGAAAAAAGACAGATTTTTGACAAATTTCAAAATATGTCAGATATTGTCCAAATTATTTTTTAATTCACGTCTAGACATGTGAAATGCATGAACTATGGCAAAAAAAGTGAAAAAAAATTGGTCTGATTTTTTTCGTACTTTTCAGATTTTCTTAGTTTTCGCGGTCAGGATGAGAGACAGATTTTTTAATAAATTTAAAAATCTGTTAAATATTGTCCAAATTATTTTTTAATTCACGTCTAGACATGTGAAATGCATGAACTATGGCAAAAAAAGTGAAAAACAATTGGTCTGATTTTTTTCGTACTTTTCAGATTTTCTTAGTTTTCGCGGTCAGGATGAGAGACAGATTTTTTAACAAATTTAAAAATCTGTAAGATATTGTCCAAATTATTTTTTATTTCACTTCTAGACATGTGAAATGCATGAACTATGGGGAAAAAAGTGAAAAAAAATTGGTCTGATTTTTTTGGTACTTTTCAGATTTTCTTAGTTTTCACATAAGGTCCGGGGTCAGGAAAAAAGACAGATTTTTGACAAATTTCAAAATCTGTCAAATATTGTCCAAATTATTTTTTAATTCATGTCTAGACATGTGAAATGCATGAACTATGGCAAAAAAAGTGAAAAAAAATTGGTCTGATTTTTTTCGTACTTTTCAGATTTTCTTAGTTTTCAAATAAGGTCCGGAGTCAGGAAAAAAGACAGATTTTTGACAAATTTCAAAATATGTCAGATATTGTCCAAATTATTTTTTAATTCACGTCTAGACATGTGAAATGCATGAACTATGGCAAAAAAAGTGAAAAACAATTGGTCTGATTTTTTTCGTACTTTTCAGATTTTCTTAGTTTTCGCGGTCAGGATGAGAGACAGATTTTTTAACAAATTTAAAAATCTGTAAGATATTGTCCAAATTATTTTTTATTTCACTTCTAGACATGTGAAATGCATGAACTATGGGGAAAAAAGTGAAAAAAAATTGGTCTGATTTTTTTGGTACTTTTCAGATTTTCTTAGTTTTCACATTAGGTCCGGGGTCAGGAAAAAAGACAGATTTTTGACAAATTTCAAAATCTGTCAAATATTGTCCAAATTATTTTTTAATTCATGTCTAGACATGTGAAATGCATGAACTATGGCAAAAAAAGTGAAAAAAAATTGGTCTGATTTTTTTCGTACTTTTCAGATTTTCTTAGTTTTCACATAAGGTCCGGGGTCAGGAAAAAAGACAGATTTTTGACAAATTTCAAAATCTGTCAAATATTGTCCAAATTATTTTTTAATTCATGTCTAGACATGTGAAATGCATGAACTATGGCAAAAAAAGTGAAAAAAAATTGGTCTGATTTTTTTCGTACTTTTCAGATTTTCTTAGTTTTCACATAAGGTCCGGAGTCAGGAAAAAAGACAGATTTTTGACAAATTTCAAAATATGTCAGATATTGTCCAAATTATTTTTTAATTCATGTCTAGACATGTGAAATGCATGAACTATGGCAAAAAAAGTGAAAAAAAATTGGTCTGATTTTTTTGGTACTTTTCAGATTTTCTTAGTTTTCACATAAGGTCCGGGGTCAGGAAAAAAGACAGATTTTTGACAAATTTCAAAATCTGTCAAATATTGTCCAAATTATTTTTTAATTCATGTCTAGACATGTGAAATGCATGAACTATGGCAAAAAAAGTGAAAAAAAATTGGTCTGATTTTTTTCGTACTTTTCAGATTTTCTTAGTTTTCGCGGTCAGGATGAGAGACAGATTTTTTAATAAATTTAAAAATCTGTTAGATATTGTCCAAATTATTTTTTAATTCACGTCTAGACATGTGAAATGCATGAACTATGGCAAAAAAAGTGAAAAACAATTGGTCTGATTTTTTTCGTACTTTTCAGATTTTCTTAGTTTTCGCGGTCAGGATGAGAGACAGATTTTTTAACAAATTTAAAAATCTGTAAGATATTGTCCAAATTATTTTTTATTTCACTTCTAGACATGTGAAATGCATGAACTATGGGGAAAAAAGTGAAAAAAAATTGGTCTGATTTTTTTGGTACTTTTCAGATTTTCTTAGTTTTCACATAAGGTCCGGGGTCAGGAAAAAAGACAGATTTTTGACAAATTTCAAAATCTGTCAAATATTGTCCAAATTATTTTTTAATTCATGTCTAGACATGTGAAATGCATGAACTATGGCAAAAAAAGTGAAAAAAAATTGGTCTGATTTTTTTCGTACTTTTCAGATTTTCTTACTTTTCAAATAAGGTCCGGAGTCAGGAAAAAAGACAGATTTTTGACAAATTTCAAAATATGTCAGATATTGTCCAAATTATTTTTTAATTCACGTCTAGACATGTGAAATGCATGAACTATGGCAAAAAAAGTGAAAAACAATTGGTCTGATTTTTTTCGTACTTTTCAGATTTTCTTAGTTTTCGCGGTCAGGATGAGAGACAGATTTTTTAACAAATTTAAAAATCTGTAAGATATTGTCCAAATTATTTTTTATTTCACTTCTAGACATGTGAAATGCATGAACTATGGGGAAAAAAGTGAAAAAAAATTGGTCTGATTTTTTTGGTACTTTTCAGATTTTCTTAGTTTTCACATTAGGTCCGGGGTCAGGAAAAAAGACAGATTTTTGACAAATTTCAAAATATGTCAGATATTGTCCAAATTATTTTTTAATTCATGTCTAGACATGTGAAATGCATGAACTATGGCAAAAAAAGTGAAAAAAAATTGGTCTGATTTTTTTGGTACTTTTCAGATTTTCTTAGTTTTCACATAAGGTCCGGGGTCAGGAAAAAAGACAGATTTTTGACAAATTTCAAAATCTGTCAAATATTGTCCAAATTATTTTTTAATTCATGTCTAGACATGTGAAATGCATGAACTATGGCAAAAAAAGTGAAAAAAAATTGGTCTGATTTTTTTCGTACTTTTCAGATTTTCTTAGTTTTCGCGGTCAGGATGAGAGACAGATTTTTTAATAAATTTAAAAATCTGTTAGATATTGTCCAAATTATTTTTTAATTCACGTCTAGACATGTGAAATGCATGAACTATGGCAAAAAAAGTGAAAAACAATTGGTCTGATTTTTTTCGTACTTTTCAGATTTTCTTAGTTTTCGCGGTCAGGATGAGAGACAGATTTTTTAACAAATTTAAAAATCTGTAAGATATTGTCCAAATTATTTTTTAATTCATGTCTAGACATGTGAAATGCATGAACTATGGCAAAAAAAGTGAAAAAAAATTGGTCTGATTTTTTTGGTACTTTTCAGATTTTCTTAGTTTTCACATAAGGTCCGGGGTCAGGAAAAAAGACAGATTTTTGACAAATTTCAAAATATGTCAGATATTGTCCAAATTATTTTTTAATTCACGTCTAGACATGTGAAATGCATGAACTATGGCAAAAAAAGTGAAAAACAATTGGTCTGATTTTTTTCGTACTTTTCAGATTTTCTTAGTTTTCGCGGTCAGGATGAGAGACAGATTTTTTAACAAATTTAAAAATCTGTAAGATATTGTCCAAATTATTTTTTATTTCACTTCTAGACATGTGAAATGCATGAACTATGGGGAAAAAAGTGAAAAAAAATTGGTCTGATTTTTTTGGTACTTTTCAGATTTTCTTAGTTTTCACATTAGGTCCGGGGTCAGGAAAAAAGACAGATTTTTGACAAATTTCAAAATATGTCAGATATTGTCCAAATTATTTTTTAATTCACGTCTAGACATGTGAAATGCATGAACTATGGCAAAAAAAGTGAAAAAAAATTGGTCTGATTTTTTTCGTACTTTTCAGATTTTCTTAGTTTTCGCGGTCAGGATGAGAGACAGATTTTTTAATAAATTTAAAAATCTGTTAGATATTGTCCAAATTATTTTTTAATTCACGTCTAGACATGTGAAATGCATGAACTATGGCAAAAAAAGTGAAAAACAATTGGTCTGATTTTTTTCGTACTTTTCAGATTTTCTTAGTTTTCGCGGTCAGGATGAGAGACAGATTTTTTAACAAATTTAAAAATCTGTAAGATATTGTCCAAATTATTTTTTATTTCACTTCTAGACATGTGAAATGCATGAACTATGGGGAAAAAAGTGAAAAAAAATTGGTCTGATTTTTTTGGTACTTTTCAGATTTTCTTAGTTTTCACATAAGGTCCGGGGTCAGGAAAAAAGACAGATTTTTGACAAATTTCAAAATCTGTCAAATATTGTCCAAATTATTTTTTAATTCATGTCTAGACATGTGAAATGCATGAACTATGGCAAAAAAAGTGAAAAAAAATTGGTCTGATTTTTTTCGTACTTTTCAGATTTTCTTAGTTTTCAAATAAGGTCCGGAGTCAGGAAAAAAGACAGATTTTTGACAAATTTCAAAATATGTCAGATATTGTCCAAATTATTTTTTAATTCACGTCTAGACATGTGAAATGCATGAACTATGGCAAAAAAAGTGAAAAACAATTGGTCTGATTTTTTTCGTACTTTTCAGATTTTCTTAGTTTTCGCGGTCAGGATGAGAGACAGATTTTTTAACAAATTTAAAAATCTGTAAGATATTGTCCAAATTATTTTTTATTTCACTTCTAGACATGTGAAATGCATGAACTATGGGGAAAAAAGTGAAAAAAAATTGGTCTGATTTTTTTGGTACTTTTCAGATTTTCTTAGTTTTCACATTAGGTCCGGGGTCAGGAAAAAAGACAGATTTTTGACAAATTTCAAAATCTGTCAAATATTGTCCAAATTATTTTTTAATTCATGTCTAGACATGTGAAATGCATGAACTATGGCAAAAAAAGTGAAAAAAAATTGGTCTGATTTTTTTCGTACTTTTCAGATTTTCTTAGTTTTCACATAAGGTCCGGGGTCAGGAAAAAAGACAGATTTTTGACAAATTTCAAAATCTGTCAAATATTGTCCAAATTATTTTTTAATTCATGTCTAGACATGTGAAATGCATGAACTATGGCAAAAAAAGTGAAAAAAAATTGGTCTGATTTTTTTCATACTTTTCAGATTTTCTTAGTTTTCACATAAGGTCCGGAGTCAGGAAAAAAGACAGATTTTTGACAAATTTCAAAATATGTCAGATATTGTCCAAATTATTTTTTAATTCATGTCTAGACATGTGAAATGCATGAACTATGGCAAAAAAAGTGAAAAACAATTGGTCTGATTTTTTTCGTACTTTTCAGATTTTCTTAGTTTTCGCGGTCAGGATGAGAGACAGATTTTTTAACAAATTTAAAAATCTGTAAGATATTGTCCAAATTATTTTTTATTTCACTTCTAGACATGTGAAATGCATGAACTATGGGGAAAAAAGTGAAAAAAAATTGGTCTGATTTTTTTGGTACTTTTCAGATTTTCTTAGTTTTCACATTAGGTCCGGGGTCAGGAAAAAAGACAGATTTTTGACAAATTTCAAAATCTGTCAAATATTGTCCAAATTATTTTTTAATTCATGTCTAGACATGTGAAATGCATGAACTATGGCAAAAAAAGTGAAAAAAAATTGGTCTGATTTTTTTCGTACTTTTCAGATTTTCTTAGTTTTCACATAAGGTCCGGGGTCAGGAAAAAAGACAGATTTTTGACAAATTTCAAAATCTGTCAAATATTGTCCAAATTATTTTTTAATTCATGTCTAGACATGTGAAATGCATGAACTATGGCAAAAAAAGTGAAAAAAAATTGGTCTGATTTTTTTCATACTTTTCAGATTTTCTTAGTTTTCACATAAGGTCCGGAGTCAGGAAAAAAGACAGATTTTTGACAAATTTCAAAATATGTCAGATATTGTCCAAATTATTTTTTAATTCATGTCTAGACATGTGAAATGCATGAACTATGGCAAAAAAAGTGAAAAAAAATTGGTCTGATTTTTTTGGTACTTTTCAGATTTTCTTAGTTTTCACATAAGGTCCGGGGTCAGGAAAAAAGACAGATTTTTGACAAATTTCAAAATCTGTCAAATATTGTCCAAATTATTTTTTAATTCATGTCTAGACATGTGAAATGCATGAACTATGGCAAAAAAAGTGAAAAAAAATTGGTCTGATTTTTTTCGTACTTTTCAGATTTTCTTAGTTTTCGCGGTCAGGATGAGAGACAGATTTTTTAATAAATTTAAAAATCTGTTAGATATTGTCCAAATTATTTTTTAATTCACGTCTAGACATGTGAAATGCATGAACTATGGCAAAAAAAGTGAAAAACAATTGGTCTGATTTTTTTCGTACTTTTCAGATTTTCTTAGTTTTCGCGGTCAGGATGAGAGACAGATTTTTTAACAAATTTAAAAATCTGTAAGATATTGTCCAAATTATTTTTTATTTCACTTCTAGACATGTGAAATGCATGAACTATGGGGAAAAAAGTGAAAAAAAATTGGTCTGATTTTTTTGGTACTTTTCAGATTTTCTTAGTTTTCACATAAGGTCCGGGGTCAGGAAAAAAGACAGATTTTTGACAAATTTCAAAATCTGTCAAATATTGTCCAAATTATTTTTTAATTCATGTCTAGACATGTGAAATGCATGAACTATGGCAAAAAAAGTGAAAAAAAATTGGTCTGATTTTTTTCGTACTTTTCAGATTTTCTTACTTTTCAAATAAGGTCCGGAGTCAGGAAAAAAGACAGATTTTTGACAAATTTCAAAATATGTCAGATATTGTCCAAATTATTTTTTAATTCACGTCTAGACATGTGAAATGCATGAACTATGGCAAAAAAAGTGAAAAACAATTGGTCTGATTTTTTTCGTACTTTTCAGATTTTCTTAGTTTTCGCGGTCAGGATGAGAGACAGATTTTTTAACAAATTTAAAAATCTGTAAGATATTGTCCAAATTATTTTTTATTTCACTTCTAGACATGTGAAATGCATGAACTATGGGGAAAAAAGTGAAAAAAAATTGGTCTGATTTTTTTGGTACTTTTCAGATTTTCTTAGTTTTCACATTAGGTCCGGGGTCAGGAAAAAAGACAGATTTTTGACAAATTTCAAAATATGTCAGATATTGTCCAAATTATTTTTTAATTCACGTCTAGACATGTGAAATGCATGAACTATGGCAAAAAAAGTGAAAAAAAATTGGTCTGATTTTTTTCGTACTTTTCAGATTTTCTTAGTTTTCGCGGTCAGGATGAGAGACAGATTTTTTAATAAATTTAAAAATCTGTTAGATATTGTCCAAATTATTTTTTAATTCACGTCTAGACATGTGAAATGCATGAACTATGGCAAAAAAAGTGAAAAACAATTGGTCTGATTTTTTTCGTACTTTTCAGATTTTCTTAGTTTTCACGGTCAGGATGAGAGACAGATTTTTTAACAAATTTAAAAATCTGTAAGATATTGTCCAAATTATTTTTTATTTCACTTCTAGACATGTGAAATGCATGAACTATGGGGAAAAAAGTGAAAAAAAATTGGTCTGATTTTTTTGGTACTTTTCAGATTTTCTTAGTTTTCACATAAGGTCCGGGGTCAGGAAAAAAGACAGATTTTTGACAAATTTCAAAATCTGTCAAATATTGTCCAAATTATTTTTTAATTCATGTCTAGACATGTGAAATGCATGAACTATGGCAAAAAAAGTGAAAAAAAATTGGTCTGATTTTTTTGGTACTTTTCAGATTTTCTTAGTTTTCACATAAGGTCCGGGGTCAGGAAAAAAGACAGATTTTTGACAAATTTCAAAATCTGTCAAATATTGTCCAAATTATTTTTTAATTCATGTCTAGACATGTGAAATGCATGAACTATGGCAAAAAAAGTGAAAAAAAATTGGTCTGATTTTTTTCGTACTTTTCAGATTTTCTTAGTTTTCAAATAAGGTCCGGAGTCAGGAAAAAAGACAGATTTTTGACAAATTTTAAAATATGTCAGATATTGTCCAAATTATTTTTTAATTCACGTCTAGACATGTGAAATGCATGAACTATGGCAAAAAAAGTGAAAAACAATTGGTCTGATTTTTTTCGTACTTTTCAGATTTTCTTAGTTTTCGCGGTCAGGATGAGAGACAGATTTTTTAACAAATTTAAAAATCTGTAAGATATTGTCCAAATTATTTTTTATTTCACTTCTAGACATGTGAAATGCATGAACTATGGGGAAAAAAGTGAAAAAAAATTGGTCTGATTTTTTTGGTACTTTTCAGATTTTCTTAGTTTTCACATAAGGTCCGGGGTCAGGAAAAAAGACAGATTTTTGACAAATTTCAAAATCTGTCAAATATTGTCCAAATTATTTTTTAATTCATGTCTAGACATGTGAAATGCATGAACTATGGCAAAAAAAGTGAAAAAAAATTGGTCTGATTTTTTTGGTACTTTTCAGATTTTCTTAGTTTTCACATAAGGTCCGGGGTCAGGAAAAAAGACAGATTTTTGACAAATTTCAAAATCTGTCAAATATTGTCCAAATTATTTTTTAATTCATGTCTAGACATGTGAAATGCATGAACTATGGCAAAAAAAGTGAAAAAAAATTGGTCTGATTTTTTTCGTACTTTTCAGATTTTCTTAGTTTTCAAATAAGGTCCGGAGTCAGGAAAAAAGACAGATTTTTGACAAATTTCAAAATATGTCAGATATTGTCCAAATTATTTTTTAATTCACGTCTAGACATGTGAAATGCATGAACTATGGCAAAAAAAGTGAAAAAAAATTGGTCTGATTTTTTTCGTACTTTTCAGATTTTCTTAGTTTTCGCGGTCAGGATGAGAGACAGATTTTTTAACAAATTTAAAAATCTGTAAGATATTGTCCAAATTGTTTTTTATTTCACTTCTAGACATGTGAAATGCATGAACTATGGGAAAAAAAACTGAAAAAAAATTGGTCTGATTTTTTTCGTACTTTTCAAATTTTCTTAGTTTTCACATAAGGTCTGGGGTCAGGAAAAAAGACAGATTTTTGACAAATTTCAAAATCTGTCAAATATTGTCCAAATTATTTTTTAATTCACGTCTAGACATGTGAAATGCATAAACTATGGCAAAAAAAGTGAAAAAAAATTGGTCTGATTTTTTTGGTACTTTTCAGATTTTCTTAGTTTTCGCGGTCAGGATGAGAGACAGATTTTTTAATAAATTTAAAAATCTGTTAGATATTGTCCAAATTATTTTTTAATTCACGTCTAGACATGTGAAATGCATGAACTATGGCAAAAAAAGTGAAAAAAAATTGGTCTGATTTTTTTCGTACTTTTCAGATTTTCTTAGTTTTCGCGGTCAGGATGAGAGACAGATTTTTTAATAAATTTAAAAATCTGTTAGATATTGTCCAAATTATTTTTTAATTCACGTCTAGACATGTGAAATGCATGAACTATGGCAAAAAAAGTGAAAAAAAATTGGTCTGAATTTTTTCGTACTTTTCAGATTTTCTTAGTTTTCACATAAGGTCCGGGGTCAGGAAAAAAGACAGATTTTTGACAAATTTCAAAATATGTCAGATAATGTCCAAATTATTTTTAATTCACATCTAGACATGTGAAATGCATGAACTATGGGAAAAAAAGTTAAAAAAAATTGGTCTGAATTTTTTCGTACTTTTCAGATTTTCTTAGTTTTCACATAAGGTCAGGATGAGAGATAGATTTTTTAACAAATTTAAAAATCTGTAAGATATTGTCCAAATTGTTTTTTATTTCACTTCTAGACATGTGAAATGCATGAACTATGGGAAAAAAAACTGAAAAAAAATTGGTCTGATTTTTTTCGTACTTTTCAAATTTTCTTAGTTTTCACATAAGGTCTGGGGTCAGGAAAAAAGACAGATTTTTGACAAATTTCAAAATCTGTCAAATATTGTCCAAATTATTTTTTAATTCACGTCTAGACATGTGAAATGCATAAACTATGGCAAAAAAAGTGAAAAAAAATTGGTCTGATTTTTTTCGTACTTTTCAGATTTTCTTAGTTTTCACATAAGGTCCGGAGTCAGGAAAAAAGACAGATTTTTGACAAATTTCAAAATATGTCAGATATTGTCCAAATTATTTTTTAATTCACGTCTAGACATGTGAAATGCATGAACTATGGCAAAAAAGTGAAAAAAAATTGGTCTGATTTTTTTCGTACTTTTCAGATTTTCTTAGTTTTCGCGGTCAGGATGAGAGACAGATTTTTTAACAAATTTAAAAATCTGTAAGATATTGTCCAAATTGTTTTTTATTTCACTTCTAGACATGTGAAATGCATGAACTATGGGAAAAAAAACTGAAAAAAAATTGGTCTGATTTTTTTCGTACTTTTCAAATTTTCTTAGTTTTCACATAAGGTCTGGGGTCAGGAAAAAAGACAGATTTTTGACAAATTTCAAAATCTGTCAAATATTGTCCAAATTATTTTTTAATTCACGTCTAGACATGTGAAATGCATAAACTATGGCAAAAAAAGTGAAAAAAAATTGGTCTAATTTTTTTCGTACTTTTCAGATTTTCTTAGTTTTCACATAAGGTCCGGAGTCAGGAAAAAAGACAGATTTTTGACAAATTTCAAAATATGTCAGATATTGTCCAAATTATTTTTTAATTCACGTCTAGACATGTGAAATGCATGAACTATGGCAAAAAAAGTGAAAAAAAATTGGTCTGATTTTTTTCGTACTTTTCAGATTTTCTTAGTTTTCGCGGTCAGGATGAGAGACAGATTTTTTAACAAATTTAAAAATCTGTAAGATATTGTCCAAATTATTTTTTATTTCACTTCTAGACATGTGAAATGCATGAACTATGGGGAAAAAAGTGAAAAAAAATTGGTCTGATTTTTTTCGTACTTTTCAGATTTTCTTAGTTTTCACATAAGGTCCGGAGTCAGGAAAAAAGACAGATTTTTGACAAATTTCAAAATATGTCAGATATTGTCCAAATTATTTTTTAATTCATGTCTAGACATGTGAAATGCATGAACTATGGCAAAAAAAGTGAAAAAAAATTGGTCTGATTTTTTTGGTACTTTTCAGATTTTCTTAGTTTTCAAATAAGGTCCGGAGTCAGGAAAAAAGACAGATTTTTGACAAATTTCAAAATATGTCAGATATTGTCCAAATTATTTTTTAATTCACGTCTAGACATGTGAAATGCATGAACTATGGCAAAAAAAGTGAAAAACAATTGGTCTGATTTTTTTCGTACTTTTCAGATTTTCTTAGTTTTCGCGGTCAGGATGAGAGACAGATTTTTTAACAAATTTAAAAATCTGTAAGATATTGTCCAAATTATTTTTTATTTCACTTCTAGACATGTGAAATGCATGAACTATGGGGAAAAAAGTGAAAAAAAATTGGTCTGATTTTTTTGGTACTTTTCAGATTTTCTTAGTTTTCACATAAGGTCCGGGGTCAGGAAAAAAGACAGATTTTTGACAAATTTCAAAATCTGTCAAATATTGTCCAAATTATTTTTTAATTCATGTCTAGACATGTGAAATGCATGAACTATGGCAAAAAAAGTGAAAAAAAATTGGTCTGATTTTTTTCGTACTTTTCAGATTTTCTTAGTTTTCAAATAAGGTCCGGAGTCAGGAAAAAAGACAGATTTTTGACAAATTTCAAAATATGTCAGATATTGTCCAAATTATTTTTTAATTCACGTCTAGACATGTGAAATGCATGAACTATGGCAAAAAAAGTGAAAAACAATTGGTCTGATTTTTTTCGTACTTTTCAGATTTTCTTAGTTTTCGCGGTCAGGATGAGAGACAGATTTTTTAACAAATTTAAAAATCTGTAAGATATTGTCCAAATTATTTTTTATTTCACTTCTAGACATGTGAAATGCATGAACTATGGGGAAAAAAGTGAAAAAAAATTGGTCTGATTTTTTTGGTACTTTTCAGATTTTCTTAGTTTTCACATAAGGTCCGGGGTCAGGAAAAAAGACAGATTTTTGACAAATTTCAAAATCTGTCAAATATTGTCCAAATTATTTTTTAATTCATGTCTAGACATGTGAAATGCATGAACTATGGCAAAAAAAGTGAAAAAAAAATTGGTCTGATTTTTTTGGTACTTTTCAGATTTTCTTAGTTTTCACATTAGGTCCGGGGTCAGGAAAAAAGACAGATTTTTGACAAATTTCAAAATCTGTCAAATATTGTCCAAATTATTTTTTAATTCATGTCTAGACATGTGAAATGCATGAACTATGGCAAAAAAAGTGAAAAAAAATTGGTCTGATTTTTTTGGTACTTTTCAGATTTTCTTAGTTTTCACATAAGGTCCGGGGTCAGGAAAAAAGACAGATTTTTGACAAATTTCAAAATCTGTCAAATATTGTCCAAATTATTTTTTAATTCATGTCTAGACATGTGAAATGCATGAACTATGGCAAAAAAAGTGAAAAAAAATTGGTCTGATTTTTTTCGTACTTTTCAGATTTTCTTAGTTTTCACATAAGGTCCGGAGTCAGGAAAAAAGACAGATTTTTGACAAATTTCAAAATATGTCAGATATTGTCCAAATTATTTTTTAATTCACGTCTATACATGTGAAATGCATGAACTATGGCAAAAAAAGTGAAAAAAAATTGGTCTGATTTTTTTCGTACTTTTCAGATTTTCTTAGTTTTCGCGGTCAGGATGAGAGACAGATTTTTTAATAAATTTAAAAATCTGTTAGATATTGTCCAAATTATTTTTTAATTCACGTCTAGACATGTGAAATGCATGAACTATGGCAAAAAAAGTGAAAAACAATTGGTCTGATTTTTTTCGTACTTTTCAGATTTTCTTAGTTTTCGCGGTCAGGATGAGAGACAGATTTTTGACAAATTTCAAAATATGTCAGATAATGTCCAAATTATTTTTAATTCACATCTAGACATGTGAAATGCATGAACTATGGGAAAAAAAGTTAAAAAAAATTGGTCTGAATTTTTTCGTACTTTTCAGATTTTCTTAGTTTTCACATAAGGTCAGGATGAGAGACAGATTTTTTAACAAATTTCAAAATCTGTAAGATATTGTCCAAATTATTTTTTAATTCACGTCTAGACATGTGAAATGCATGAACTATGGCAAAAAAAGTGAAAAAAAATTGGTCTGATTTTTTTGGTACTTTTCAGATTTTCTTAGTTTTCACATAAGGTCCGGAGTCAGGAAAAAAGACAGATTTTTGACAAATTTCAAAATATGTCAAATATTGTCCAAATTATTTTTTAATTCACGTCTAGACATGTGAAATGCATAAACTATGGCAAAAAAAGTGAAAAAAAATTGGTCTGATTTTTTTCGTACTTTTCAGATTTTCTTAGTTTTCACATAAGGTCCGGAGTCAGGAAAAAAGACAGATTTTTGACAAATTTCAAAATATGTCAGATATTGTCCAAATTATTTTTTAATTCACGTCTAGACATGTGAAATGCATGAACTATGGCAAAAAAAGTGAAAAAAAATTGGTCTGATTTTTTTCGTACTTTTCAGATTTTCTTAGTTTTCGCGGTCAGGATGAGAGACAGATTTTTTAACAAATTTAAAAATCTGTAAGATATTGTCCAAATTATTTTTTATTTCACTTCTAGACATGTGAAATGCATGAACTATGGCAAAAAAAGTGAAAAAAAATTGGTCTGATTTTTTTGGTACTTTTCAGATTTTCTTAGTTTTCACATAAGGTCCGGAGTCAGGAAAAAAGACAGATTTTTGACAAATTTCAAAATATGTCAGATATTGTCCAAATTATTTTTTAATTCACGTCTAGACATGTGAAATGCATGAACTATGGCAAAAAAAGTGAAAAAAAATTGGTCTGAATTTTTTCGTACTTTTCAGATTTTCTTAGTTTTCACATAAGGTCCGGAGTCAGGAAAAAAGACAGATTTTTGACAAATTTCAAAATATGTCAGATATTGTCCAAATTATTTTTTAATTCACGTCTAGACATGTGAAATGTATGAACTATGGAAAAAAAAGTGAAAAAAAAATTGGTCTGATTTTTTCATACTTTTCAGATTTTTTTAATTTTCGTGGTCAGGATGAGAGAAAGTTTTTTTTTTTACAAATTTCAAAATCTGTCAGATATTGTTCAAATTATTTTTTATTTCATGTGTAGACATGTGAAGTGCATAAACTATGGCAAAAAAAGTGAAAAAAAAATTGGTCTGATTTTTTCGTACTTTTCAGATTTTTTTAGTTTTTGCGGTCAGGATGAGAGAAAGTTTTTTTTTTACAAATTTCAAAATCTGTCAGATATTGTTCAAATTATTTTTTATTTCATGTCCAGACATGTGAAGTGCATGAACTATGGCAAAAAAAGTGGAAAAAAAATTGGTCTGATTTTTTCGTACTTTTCAGATCTTTTTAGTTTTCGCGGTCAGGATGAGAGAAAGTTTTTTTTTACACATTTCAAATTCTGTCAATTATTGTCCAAATTATATTTATATTTCACATCTAGACATGTGAAATGTATGAACTATGGCAAAAAAATTGCAAGAAATTTGGTTTGATTTTTTCGTACTTTTCAGATTTTCTTAGTTTTCATTTCCGTGGTCAGGAAAAAAGACAGATTTTTGAAAAATTTCAAAATCTGTCAATTATTGTCCAAATTATTTTTATTTCACATCTAGACATGTGAAATGTATGAACTATGGCAAAAAAAGTGGAAAAAAAATTGGTCTGATTTTTTCGTACTTTTCAGATTTTCTTAGTTTTCATTTAAGGTCCGTGGTCAGGAAAAAAGACAGATTTTTGAAAAATTTCAAAATCTGTCAATTATTGTCCAAATTATTTTTATTTCACATCTAGACATGTGAAATGTATGAACTATGGCAAAAAAAAGTGAAAAAAAAATTGGTCTGATTTTTTCATACTTTTCAGATTTTTTTAATTTTCGCGGTCAGGATGAGAGAAAGTTTTTTTTTTTACAAATTTCAAAATCTGTCAGATATTGTTCAAATTATTTTTTATTTCATGTGTAGACATGTGAAGTGCATAAACTATGGCAAAAAAAGTGAAAAAAAATTGGTCTGATTTTTTCGTACTTTTCAGATTTTTTTAGTTTTCGCGGTCAGGATGAGAGAAAGTTTTTTTTTTACAAATTTCAAAATCTGTCAGATATTGTTCAAATTATTTTTTATTTCATGTCTAGACATGTGAAGTGCATGAACTATGGCAAAAAAAGTGGAAAAAAAATTTGTCTGATTTTTTCATACTTTTCAGATCTTTTTAGTTTTCGCGGTCAGGATGAGAGAAAGTTTTTTTTTTACACATTTCAAATTCTGTCAATTATTGTCCAAATTATTTTTATTTCACATCTAGACATGTGAAATGTATGAACTATGGCAAAAAAAGTGGAAAAAAAATTGGTCTGATTTTTTCATACTTTTCAGATCTTTTTAGTTTTCGCGGTCAGGATGAGAGAAAGTTTTTTTTTACACATTTCAAATTCTGTCAATTATTGTCCAAATTATATTTATATTTCACATCTAGACATGTGAAATGTATGAACTATGGCAAAAAAAGTGCAAGAAATTTGGTTTGATTTTTTCGTACTTTTCAGATTTTCTTAGTTTTCATTTCCGTGGTCAGGAAAAAAGACAGATTTTTGAAAAATTTCAAAATCTGTCAATTATTGTCCAAATTATTTTTATTTCACATCTAGACATGTGAAATGTATGAACTATGGAAAAAAAAGTGAAAAAAAAATTGGTCTGATTTTTTCGTACTTTTCAGATTTTTTTAGTTTTCGCGGTCAGGATGAGAGAAAGTTTTTTTTTTACAAATTTCAAAATCTGTCAGATATTGTTCAAATTATTTTTTATTTCATGTCTAGACATGTGAAGTGCATGAACTATGGCAAAAAAAGTGGAAAAAAAATTGGTCTGATTTTTTCATACTTTTCAGATCTTTTTAGTTTTCGCGGTCAGGATGAGAGAAAGTTTTTTTTTTACACATTTCAAATTCTGTCAATTATTGTCCAAATTATTTTTATTTCACATCTAGACATGTGAAATGTATGAACTATGGCAAAAAAAGTGGAAAAAAAATTGGTCTGATTTTTTCATACTTTTCAGATCTTTTTAGTTTTCGCGGTCAGGATGAGAGAAAGTTTTTTTTTACACATTTCAAATTCTGTCAATTATTGTCCAAATTATATTTATATTTCACATCTAGACATGTGAAATGTATGAACTATGGCAAAAAAAGTGCAAGAAATTTGGTTTGATTTTTTCGTACTTTTCAGATTTTCTTAGTTTTCATTTCCGTGGTCAGGAAAAAAGACAGATTTTTGAAAAATTTCAAAATCTGTCAATTATTGTCCAAATTATTTTTATTTCACATCTAGACATGTGAAATGTATGAACTATGGAAAAAAAAGTGAAAAAAAAATTGGTCTGATTTTTTCGTACTTTTCAGATTTTTTTAGTTTTCGCGGTCAGGATGAGAGAAAGTTTTTTTTTTACAAATTTCAAAATCTGTCAGATATTGTTCAAATTATTTTTTATTTCATGTCTAGACATGTGAAGTGCATGAACTATGGCAAAAAAGTGGAAAAAAAATTGGTCTGATTTTTTCATACTTTTCAGATCTTTTTAGTTTTCGCGGTGAGGATGAGAGAAAGTTTTTTTTTTACACATTTCAAATTCTGTCAATTATTGTCCAAATTATATTTATATTTCACATCTAGACATGTGAAATGTATGAACTATGGCAAAAAAAGTGAAAGAAATTTGGTTTGATTTTTTCGTACTTTTCAGATTTTCTTAGTTTTCATTTAAGGTCCGTGGTCAGGAAAAAAGACAGATTTTTGAAAAATTTCAAAATCTGTCAATTATTGTCCAAATTATTTTTATATCACATCTAGACATTTTAAATGTATGAACTATGGCAAAAAAAGTGGAAAAAAAATTGGTCTGATTTTTTTATACTTTTCAGATTTTTTTAATTTTCGCGGTCAGGATGAGAGAAAGTTTTTTTTTTTACAAATTTCAAAATCTGTCAGATAGTGTTCAAATTATTTTTTATTTCATGTCTAGACATGTGAAGTGCATGAACTATGGCAAAAAAAGTGGAAAAAAAATTTGTCTGATTTTTTCATACTTTTCAGATCTTTTTAGTTTTCGCGGTCAGGATGAGAGAAAGTTTTTTTTTTACACATTTCAAATTCTGTCAATTATTGTCCAAATTATTTTTATTTCACATCTAGACATGTGAAATGTATGAACTATGGCAAAAAAAGTGGAAAAAAAATTGGTCTGATTTTTTCATACTTTTCAGATCTTTTTAGTTTTCGCGGTCAGGATGAGAGAAAGTTTTTTTTTACACATTTCAAATTCTGTCAATTATTGTCCAAATTATATTTATATTTCACATCTAGACATGTGAAATGTATGAACTATGGCAAAAAAAGTGCAAGAAATTTGGTTTGATTTTTTCGTACTTTTCAGATTTTCTTAGTTTTCATTTCCGTGGTCAGGAAAAAAGACAGATTTTTGAAAAATTTCCAAAATCTGTCAATTATTGTCCAAATTATTTTTATTTCACATCTAGACATGTGAAATGTATGAACTATGTCAAAAAAAGTGGAAAAAAAATTGGTCTGATTTTTTCGTACTTTTCAGATTTTCTTAGTTTTCATTTAAGGTCCGTGGTCAGGAAAAAAGACAGATTTTTGAAAAATTTAAAAATCTGTCAATTATTGTCCAAATTATTTTTATTTCACATCTAGACATGTGAAATGTATGAACTATGGAAAAAAAAGTGAAAAAAAAATTGGTCTGATTTTTTCGTACTTTTCAGATTTTTTTAGTTTTCGCGGTCAGGATGAGAGAAAGTTTTTTTTTTACAAATTTCAAAATCTTTCAGATATTGTTCAAATTATTTTTTATTTCATGTCTAGACATGTGAAGTGCATGAACTATGGCAAAAAAAGTGGAAAAAAAATTGGTCTGATTTTTTCATACTTTTCAGATCTTTTTAGTTTTCGCGGTGAGGATGAGAGAAAGTTTTTTTTTTACACATTTCAAATTCTGTCAATTATTGTCCAAATTATATTTATATTTCACATCTAGACATGTGAAATGTATGAACTATGGCAAAAAAAGTGAAAGAAATTTGGTTTGATTTTTTCGTACTTTTCAGATTTTCTTAGTTTTCATTTAAGGTCCGTGGTCAGGAAAAAAGACAGATTTTTGAAAAATTTCAAAATCTGTCAATTATTGTCCAAATTATTTTTATATCACATCTAGACATTTTAAATGTATGAACTATGGCAAAAAAAGTGGAAAAAAAATTGGTCTGATTTTTTCATACTTTTCAGATTTTTTTAATTTTCGCGGTCAGGATGAGAGAGTTTTTTTTTTTACAAATTTCAAAATCTGTCAGATATTGTTCAAATTATTTTTTATTTCATGTGTAGACATGTGAAGTGCATAAACTATGGCAAAAAAAGTGTAAAAAAAATTGGTCTGATTTTTTTCGTACTTTTCAGATTTTCGTAGTTTTCACATAAGGTCTGAAATACCTGAACTATGGCAAAAAAAGTGAAAAAAATTGGTCTGATTTTTTTCGTACTTTTCAGATTTTCGTAGTTTTCACATAAGGTCCGGAGTCAGGAAAAAAGACCGATTATTGATAAATGTAAAACTCTGTCAGATATTGTCCAAATTACTTTTTATTTCACGTTTAGACTTTTCAGATTTTCTTAGTTTTCATATAAGGTCCGGGGTCAGGAAAAAATACAGATTTTTAAAAAATTTCAAAATCTGTCAATTATTTTTATTTCACATCTACACATGTGAAATGCATTAATTATGGCAACAAAAATGAAAAAAAATTGGTTTGATTTTTTCGTACTTTTCAGATTTTCTTAGTTTTCATTTAAGGTCTGTGGTCAGGAAAAAAGACAGATTTTTGAAAAATTTCTAAATCTGTCAATTATTGTCCAAATTATTTTTATTTCACATCTAGACATGTGAAATACCTGAACTATGGCAAAAAAAGTGAAAAAAAATTGGTCTGATTTTTTTCGTACTTTTCAGATTTTCGTAGTTTTCACATAAGGTCTGAAATACCTGAACTATGGCAAAAAAAGTGAAAAAAATTGGTCTGATTTTTTTCGTTCTTTTCAGATTTTCGTAGTTTTCACATAAGCTCCGGGGTCAGGAAAAAAGACCGATTATTGATAAATTTAAAACTCTGTCAGATATTGTCCAAATTACTTTTTATTTCACGTTTAGACTTTTCAGATTTTTTTAGTTTTCATATCAGGAAAAAATACAGATTTTTGAAAAATTTCAAAATCTGTCAATTATTTTTATTTCACATCTACACATGTGAAATGCATTAATTATGGCAACAAAAATGAAAAAAATTGGTTTGATTTTTTTCTTACTTTTCAGATTTTTTTAGTTTTCGCTGTCAGGATGAGAGGAAGTTTTTTTTTTTTTTAATTTAAAAATCTGTCAGATGTTGTCCAAATTATTTTTTATTTCATTTCTAGACATGTGAAATGCATGAACTGAAATCTCATTGGCCCCTGACTGGCCCCTGTACCGTCAATCATCAATAAGTATCAAACTTGTTGAGAATGACGATCAGAGAGGCAATTTCCAAACAACTGGTGGCAGTAATGCACCTATGAAGCCTGAAAGCTAAAGCACACAGTGAACTGTAAAGGAAAGAATACATTTGGCTTATGTGTCTGTATGCTAATGTGAAGAAAGGATATATTTGGCTAACGAAAGTATCAGCTAGAATTCTAACATGAAGAACCGATGGCAGCCTTTCATCCTCCACAGAAGTTTCTTGGTGAGTCACAAATCTCTATGTTGGTTATCATCATTATGTTAAAGGGCCGTTATTTGTTGCTATCCCAATATGTTAAGTTTTTCAATTAAATTACGAAGCAGCAGCAAGCTTGCAGTGAACGTTAGATTAAGTTGAAGTTTGATTGTTATTCATTGGTAGCATGCTGATAGATTTTATGCAAGGTAATGTATGAAGTGTTTAAAATGGTGTTATAGACGACATGTTGAATACAAGCATGGATTTTGTGACCCGCATTTGTGTTTCACCTACAGACTGGGATGGCGCAGGAGCTGGTGACTTCAACCCACAGTCTTCAGAACCACAAGTCACCAAGCATAGCTGCTCCTAATGGTATGATGCTATTTCCTATTGCCACTAGCATATTTTGTCATTCATTTTAGAAACGCCAGGTTGACAGTGGGTTATGACAGTTAATAACAATTAAGTTTCTCAAACGTGTTTCATTTTCTTCTCTCCAGACATTTCCCATTCTAGAGCAGATGGTTCTGTGCAACCTCTCCTAAACTGGTATTCTGCAAGATGCAGCACGGAAATAGGAAGAGGCCACTCAATGACTTATGATACAAAGACTTCAAATGGTAGGAATATTCCATCTTTAGTGTTTTAGTGTCCCCTTCCGTATTTTTTTCTATTTCAAATGACCCATTGTTAGTCTTCAAATTAGAATCAGGCTTTTCTAACTGGAAACAAGACGGTGGCTTCAAAGACCATTCCAAATCAAACCATTGTAAAAATAGTTGTTGAAAAAATTGTGTAAATATGATGTAGTTGTTGCTCATGCTATGTGTGTGGACTGTGCGTGTGTGTTTGTTTTAATGTACGCAAACTGGCAGTGAAAGTGGTTTCTCTTATCAACAAAAGGGGAAAGAGTTAAAGTAAAACTTGTTTAATTCAACGAAAAATGTGTGTATGATGTATGATTTATGTTTAAAAATGTATTTCCACTGAAGTGTCTATTATATTTTAATTTTATATTGTGTTTTCAATGCACATTATAAATACATTGGCAAATTGTAAAAAAAGAATTGTATTGGCTTTTTTGTTTTTTTAGCATTTAGCATTCAAGTATTTGAACAAGGTAAGTGGTGAAATGTATACACCTTTACTGCTGAGATGTAGTCTAGTTAGCTGTAGCTAATACCTATCCTTGTCTGTTTTAAGTGGGTATACTGAGATGGTGATGCTTTTTAAGTGGGTATACCAGAGACTTTCTAATGAGGAGACACACCACTCAAAAAATCCTCCATAGAAATGCATGGGGCTAGTTTGTAACGCCAATATATGGCCGTTGTCTACACATATCCCACCCCTTCCTCGGCAAGAATTCGACATGTGAATACATTGAGCCAATTATGTGGTGTGATGTGAAGACATCGTGCCAATCATGTGTTGTGAACTTGCCGCTGGAGCAAGATTGGTGTCGTGAAGCCTTGCGCACGCACATTTCTGCCAAATAGGATGCCCGATGAGTGCCCAAAAAGCGTTGCAATATGGCCGTTGAGTGGAGGGACTTGCCTAAAAGGACTTTGGGTATACTGTGTATAGTCCTGCATATCATGTAGACTACGTGCCTCTGCCTTACTGAACAAGGGATTTTTCTGTGTATGGATGTTGACCGGTTCTTGTCCCTTTATTTACAATTAGGTTATTTACAATATTATTACGTACTTATAACCTCAGACTTATTTGCTGGTTACAATAACTAGGTCAATAGATTTTATTGTGTCTATTTCTGGATACTTTGTACAAAATCTAAGCAAGAAAAGGCCAAACAAATAAGATTAATATTTTGATACGACAGTCAATGGGGTTTGCCATTCTGAGTACCGTTTTGGTCAGTCTCTATTGTTTTTTGGTGGTTAGCGACGCAGAGACAGGCGACCATGAAATCCACAGCGCTGCAAAGCAACCCGATGCAGAACAATAAAATGGTCACGACGCCGTAGGAGTGGCGGCGTAGCTACGCTGTGGAGTTGACGAGGAAATATGTTGAGCCCTTTTCACCAGCATAATGCTCGGTATCCCCTGTGTCTGTGTCGCTCACCACCATCACTTTATGGCCGAAATGGTATACTCAGAATGGCAAATCCCATAGACTGTCGTGCCAAAATATTAATCTCATTTGCTCAGCCGTTGCCAAGCTCAGTGATGAGCTCTCAGTCTGGAAGAGCACATTCTCAGCCATGTTTTTGCTATCCCACACATAAGAATATTCTTAGAACCAATACTAGAGTGTACTTGCTTATATTGTTCATGCACTGATTGGTAATGGAATAGAGAATTACTTTTCTGTTTAATAGGAACATACTGGGCAAAACACTCTTTACCTGCCTCATTCTGACCTAGACAGATTTGAACTGGCTCAACATAGTTGAAGCTGTTCTTGAAAACTGTTTTCTAACTTAACTCTAACTTTTCATAACTTAAAATGGTTGGCAGATACCTCAGACTTATTTGCTGGTTTACTGTGTCTATTTCTCGATGCTTTGTACAATATCTAAGCAAGAAAAGCAATGAGGATGCATTTGAACCACTAGGATCAAGCACTGATCAAATGCAACTTGTTCTTCTCTGAGCACGATTTTAAGTATTTTGGTGAAGACTTGGTTATGGGCACCCTCGTCAATGACCTTAAAGATCTTGAGCTCAATGGTGTTACTCTGTCTGATGGAAAGGTCTTCAAGGGAACTCTGTGTGCCATTGCAGGTGACAATCTGGGCTCACATAGCATAGAAGGCTTTGTGGAGAACTTCAGCAGGAGTTCACACTTCTGCAGATATTGTGATAGCAGAGAAGCGTTCCATGCAGATCCTCTTATCCAGGTCACAAAACACACAGTGCAGTCATACAGTCATACAATGAGCAGTGAAGGGCAGTCTACATCTTGTGGAGGTGTTTGACTCTGTGTTTAATACGCTCAAATACTTCCATGTATGTCAGTCAGGGTTGCCTCCATGTCTTGGCCACGATCTTTTTGAAGGCTAAAATGTTTAGCTATCTTGAGATATTCGACGAATAAATCAGTTCAAGTAGGGATGCTAATGACAAACCGTGTGAGGTTAATCCAGAGGGTGGGAAACTTGGGGGACATGCTGTGCAGAATTAGTATTTTCTGAGAATGTTGCCTGTTTTGATCGGAGACAAAGTACAAAATCAAGGTGACAACCAAAGTATGGCAGTTGGTTTTGCAACCAAGAGAAGTTGTGGCCCTCAGTTGTGCACCTGCAATTTTAAATGGCCAGATAGCATACCTAAGAGTTCTGATTGATGAATCTAAACCTTTCCGAATCTAATCCTTTCCTGACAACCGACTAAAGTCATTATCCTGACCGCATTGTCCAATTTGGGCCACTTATTCGCCTATGGACTTTAAGATTTCAGAGCAAATACACATATTTTAAGCAGTGTTTGAGAAAATTTGGCAACTTTAAGAATCCATGTTCTACTCTTGCAGAGAGACATCAGGCCTTTCTGAGTGCTGGAACCTTCATGTGTTTCCGTGGAGAGGGGCACACAGTTTTTCTCAGATGACTACAATGATGTAATCAGAGAGGCAATTGCACATCATAATTTTGAGTCCACAAATAGTTATTAGTAGTTAGTAGTAGTAGTAGTAGTAGTAGTTAGTAGTATTAGTAGTAGTAGTTATTAATAGTTAGTCCAATGAAGTGACTTTGAAGGGGAAAGAACATGCTCATTGTGATTGATGATGATGAGGGGCTAGTTACTGGAAAAATCAAGGTGGTTCCTTTTCATAAGGATTCAGCAGTATATTTTATTGCTGAAAAGTATCATTACCTTTTCATGTTCAAGCCAATCAAAAAACAGTGAGCCAAGCAACAGACTTTCTACGATACTGAAAACATGGTCAGAAACATTCTTTTGGGAAGAAATGCCACTGGAAGTTCGTTCTGCAATTGCAAGAATGGCAAGAGACCTAAACCAGTGGAGCGACGCCAGATAGAGGGTGCAGGTGGAGCAGAAAGAGAAGTTAAAAATCTAATGGAGCTCAATTTCTCTCTACAACGTTGCCATGTAAATTGCACTTCCACCTCCAGACATTGAAGATGTGAAATGAAAATAGCCTTTTCTTTTCACGCCAAGATATATATACGCCCATTTTGAGCTGCTCACAGGCATCAATGTGCCTCGTAGCTTGGAACTCAGTATGGAGGAATGTGGAAGAGCCATCAGAGATTACTTCAGGGGTACAAAAGGTTTCATGCTACGTTTTAGACATATGCAGTAGAAAGACCTGTACAAATGGTTACCCTTTAAATTTGGAATGCCAAATCTATTTAGCATTTTGACTGTAGCTACTTCAGAAGCCTACCCCATTTGCTTCTAGGTTACTCTCACCTACCTGTAGTGTGTTTATATCTTTTCTTCTTTAAAATCTTATTATGGTAGGCATGATGTATTTGTTCCCTACAGATGTCTGCTACTGCAGCTGACGTTGAGACAACTCTCAGTCTTCCTGCAAGTCCTCACCTGATACTGCCTGGTATACATACATTTCATTTATATTCATTGATAGGCACTATATATATCATATTGGCCATTTATCTCGAGTTAACAAACGTTTTCACAAGGTAACATGCATTCCCATGTTGCTATGACTTGAAGGCCGTGTAATCTCTGACGGCATCACACCAACATTTGCAACGGGACTTGCAGCTGTGTTTGCAATCTACTACATATTCAACCTATCAAGATGAGGCAGCCTGCATTCTTGAATAAATTCAGAGGTAAACCCCATTTATTCCTTGTCATTATTATATGGATATATCCAAATTAATGTGTTTGTATTTTTTGCATAAAATGGTATAATTGACAGCAGTGGCGGTTCTAGGATTTTTCTGAGACAGGGGTCACAAAGGGGCCACATCATACACTGAGGGGCTAAGAACCCGTCAACATCCATACACAGAAAATCCCTTGTTCAGTAAGGCAGAGGCACGTAGTCTACGTGATATGCAGGACTATACGCAGTATACCCAAAGTCCTTTTAGGCAAGTCCCTCCACTCAACGGCCATATTGCAACACTTTTTGGGCACTCATCGGACATCCTATTCGGCAGAAATGTGCGTGCGCCCTTCACGACACCCTTCACGACACCAATCTTGCTCCAGCGGCAAGTTCGAAACACATGATTGGCACGATGTCTTCACATCACAGCACATGATTGGCTCAATGTATTCACATGTCGAAGTTTTGCCGAGGAAGGGGTGGGATATGTGTAGACAACTGCCATATTGGCGTTACAAACTAGCCCCATGCATTCTATGGAGGATTTTTTGAGGGCTGTGTCTCCTCATTAGAAAGTCTCTTGTATACCCACTTAAAAAGCATCACCATCTCAGTATACCCACTTCAAACAGACAAGGATAGGTATTAATATTTGGGGTTGATCACAGTTTACCAACTACAGCTAACTAGACTACATAACAGCAGTAAGGTGCATACATTTCACCAGTCTTACCTTGTTCAAACACTTGAATGCTAAATGCTAAAATAAAAAGCCAATACAATTCTTAACAATTTTCCCATTTATTTATAATTTGCATTGAAAGCACAATATAAAACTAAAATATATTAGACACTTCAGTGGAAATACATTTTTAAACAGAAATCATACATCATCATACACACATTTTTCGTTCAATTAAACAAGTTTTACTTTAACTCTTTCCCCTTTTGTTGATAAGAGAAACCACTTTCACTGCCAGTTTGCGTACATTAAAACAAACACACACGGAGACACACACATAGCATGAGGAACAACTACATCATATTTACACAATTCCTTCAACGACTATTTTTACAATGGTTTGATTTGGAATGGTCTTTGAAGCCACCGTCTTGCTTCCAGTTAGAAAAGCCTGATTCTGATTTGAAGACTGACGATGGGTCATTTGAAAGTGATACCATTTGAAGTCTTTGTATCAGAAGTCATTGAGTGGCCTCTTCCTATTTCCGTGTTGCATCTTGCGGAATACCAGTTTAGGAGAGGTTGTACAAACGATAAAACGCTCACCTTCACGTTAGAATTCTAGCTAGCCAAATGTATCCTTTCTAATATTAGCAGACACATTAGCCAAAAAATGTATTCTTTCCTTTACAGTTCACTGTGTGCTTTAGCTTTCAGGCTTCATAGGTGCATTACTGCCACCAGTTGAAATAAAAATAATAAGAAGAAGAAATCGGATAGCAGTAGAGTGCATTTACACTGTCATAAGAATAAGAGGACTTCGAAGAAGACTAGTAATAACTAGAAAATGTAATTCCAGTGAATTACCATTGCATGTAAATCGTGAACTACTCTTGTGGAAATCTGGAATCTGATTCGTCCATCACCCGTCAACTGTGTTAATGACATTAAATCAATCAATTGTCGTGATTATAGCAAATAAGGAAGAGCAGAGAGATCTCCACGACGTTTTACGTTCATGTATGCTTGGGGTGCTTGGAATAGTGGGCTGCAAGCGAGGTGTACTTGCGCCTTCCCGCAGGCTGTAGCGAGGTGTACTTGCACATTCCACTCATTTTCGAAGGCACCGTGCGTAATCCAGCCTTTACGAATCAACATGGGGCTACATCACCTGATAATTTGATCTGCCTAAACATAACAAATATGCACTAAGGCAAAAGGCATTTGTGCGGTATACATAATTAAAAACTGACTTTAACGGTTGTGAAACACTTTGATATGTCAAACGTGCAGACGTTTTGCAATAATATAAATAAGTAATAACATTATTTTTATAATATTACCGTTTCCATTACAGCTTTATAAACTGTCAAATGGTTTGGGACAACAAAATGCGCATTCTCAATGTAACGAGATGGCCCGGCAGTGTGAATGATGCACATATTTTCAACAGCAGCCTATGAACCACACCAAGCAAGCGACAAAATAGTCACCACAATTGGTAATCGACTTTTCCCTCAGTCACAAGGCCTTGGAGGACTGTATTAGCATACTTCTGTCCTGATGCTGCTGATCTAGCAGGCAGGGGGTGTATTTCGCAAAGCCATTATTGCTTAAGTGGTAACCATTTCCGTTGACTGAATATAAGGGAATTTACCTTATATGTTCCCTATAGTACCACTTACAACCACATTTTTCCTCCATTGTACTACAACTGGAAAGCTGATTCACATGCCAGATTACGCTTTAATGTATGCCAGAATGAAGGCAGAAAGGCCAAGAGTAGAGAGTAGGCCAAGTAGGCCTATTGTAGCCTATGTAGACAACACAAACGTTATAGCTCAACTTCTGTATGCTGTTTTTCTGTATTCTTGTTTTAACAAGACTTTGGTTGTATGGTCCATTTCGTAAGAGTAACCTATTCATGGCTTTCATGAATTCCATTATAGGAGTATTAATTAAGCACCATACATTCTAATGAAAGACAAACTATGATACCATACCGTGATAGTGTTTACTTAGGCTACATAAGAAGCAACAGCGTCGAATGAAAACGTAGGATGGCCTATTTGATACACAAACAAGCGGTTTACAACGTTAACAAATGGGTTAAATAAAAACAGGAGCATATTTGTTAGCTTTAACTCAAATGTGAATGGTAGAAGCTATACAATACATACAATATAATAAATCAATGCAGTCTGCATTCATAATTCTAGGTGCTTGATTTTATACAAAGTGACCTGATGTTTACTAGAACCAGAGCGTCAATATCTGTACGTTAACGTCTGTAATTACGTTAACTTTCCAGTTAATGCGAGACACGGCAGGTGAAAACATCGTTTTTTCTTGCACTGGTCAATTTTGAGATTTTTGGCTAATTTGTTACCTTGGCATGTATTTTTTGACACTACAACAACAAAGTCTGATTTACACATTTAGCTGTTTATTTCATTACCTTTTGTCTACTCTACTTTAGGAAAAAATCCTATCTAAAGATAGGAATTTGGCCATTACAGAACCATCCTAACTCAAGAATTTCCTAACTTAGGAATCCTAACTTAGGATGGCACATCCTAAGTTGCAAAATTTTGCTAATGCAAAATAACTGCCAAAACTGACTGCAAACAGTATTGTTGAGCCTAGCCTAAGACAAAATGATGAACATGACTGTTAGGGACATCATAACGGGTTTTTTTTACAAAATTAGTTAATTAAGTGAAAACTTAAAGATGTAGGCCTATAAGCTATGTGTTTTAATCATTTACAACATTTATAACAAATAAATATTAATCTTTATTACAGAATATTACACTATTATTTATTATTATAATTATGTTTTTTGTTTTTCGTCCTATACAGCAAATAAATAAATATTGACACACTCTCTTGCATCCTACATAGGCCTAACCCAAGGCCTATTTCTCTGATATTATGGTTTGTCCATCTTGAGCAACCAACTGTAAAAGATTCTTTAGAATACCATCTTTGTAATCTGACATTCTAATCATAGATACAGGTAGTCTCGTACACATTTTAATCATAGAAACAGGCATGACTGGACGATTGCCAATTTAAAAATCTAACTGTTACAGATAACAGTTAAGATAAGATAGGTCTGAGATAAGATAGGACACAGCCATGAGTTTGTGAAGTGCTTCTATAATAGGAATATAGGATTTTTCCTATCTTTGAAACTTAATTTAAGATAGGATAAGGGCAAAGATATTTTTCTGTAATGAGGCCCTTGAAATGATCGCACGTGTGATTCAGAGAAAACGAACGTACGCACAAAAAAACGTACTTACACCACCCTTCCAGATGTGCCCATTATAAATCACAAATGAACGTCAACTTGTGTGCAGCCGGATGGTTTTAGGTCTCCACCTTGTGATTACACCCCCTCATCAATATCATTAGCATTTATTTTAATTAAATCAATGGCCTAAAAGATTTAGCTTATGTAAAATTATATATTCCAGCAAAGCTTTCTGGAAAGAGATCGTATGCATCCATGTTCATTTTCCTCTGCTTGCTTTCATTCCTTCTGCTTGTAGTAATGTCAATAATCAACATTTCGTATGTTTGTAAATATATGTATGTTTCGTGTGTTTGTAGAAAGAGTTTGTAACAAACTTTGTAAAAAACTTTGAAAAAGTTTGTTTGTATATGTATGTTTCGTATGTTTGTAGAAAAAGTATCCTAGTAGCCTAGTTCGCCGGTCATTTTTCATTCATTCTGCATATCTTTGCTATAATTTTCTTTCAATAATGGGATGGCTTTATTGTTTGCTTTAGGCTTACATTTATATTTTATCCTACATTATTCAACTCACGTATCTGATCTTGGGCACTGCCGGTCAAAAAAAGCAAACAGGTGCGCGCTCTGCACCTCTTTACACAACTCCGACGCAACACTAAATATGAAGATGCCCTGCTTTCAGAGGATAACTTTCGTCCCTTGGTTGTGTAGGCTATATATGATATAAAATATGTATAGTTTACAGTCAAATATTACCTTTCTGTTACGAAGCTGGAAGTAGGCCTATGAGCGCAAAATTAGGATGTAGTGGAGGCTAAACGCGAGTAAACGCAGTTTATTCCACCTCTGAAATTTCAGAAATAGAGTTTAGGCCTTAACCACCTCTTATTAGAGTTTATCCACCTCTCAAAAACGTTTATTCACTTTTAACATTCAAAACTGTATGATCAAATTACTATCCTATATTTCCAATACTGCACAATAACCTCCAACATTATCAAACTGTTCAAATGCCTTTTTGAATGCCTAAACGGGCAATTGGACATTTTAGATTGGTGAGAACACTTAATCCTAGATCACCTGTAAGAATTTTGTCAACTCAACGTATGTATTCCCAATCATCCGTAAATTGATCTAAAGTGCATTTTACTCCGGACAATTCCTTGGACCATTCTTAGTATATTGATAACCAACTCCGCTATTAGTTTTAACAGCTAATAACATAGTTGGTTATCAGAAACTTTTTTTCTAGATATTACGATGTACTTATAGGATGTACTACAACTGGAAAGCTTGATTCATGTGCCAGGCTGTACTTTAATTTATAGGCCAGAATAATGCAGAAATTATTAGTAGTAGTAGGCCAAGTAAACATAGTCTATGTTATACTTCAAGTTTTGTAGTGTGGCAGACTTTGGGCATACGGTCCTTTTCTTAACAGTAGCATATTCATGACTATCATCAGGTTTAAATACATCCTTTCCCACAGGTGTATTTAATCGACCCAGAGCCATAGTATTCGTACCGTCTGGTTAACGTTAACATTAGTTAAAACGCTGCTGAGCACATGCTTAGCTGGGAGCTACGTTAGGTTTGGTTGTGGTTAGCTAACGTTGTCGAAATCTACAGCTAACCAGTCACTTTAAAGTTGACGTTTATTAAGTGGGTTTCCTTACATAATGAATACCGATAGGGTAGCAAAGTGCTAACGTTAACCATTTCCCTAACGTTATAACGTTAGTTTGGCTTACCTAACATTTCACACAACATAATGTTTGACGAGATTAATGAGTCAATACCGAAAACCTGTCTGTAATAAGAAATGTGCCTCTGAAGGAGAGTTTTACGTGCAAGTAAAATGGGAATCATGGCAGGCTGGTCAGACCATAAAGTTAAGAAGAGTCACAGCTCCAGATTGCAGCGGTTTATCGCTTTCAGCTGCAGGTCACGTCATAATGCAAAAGGTTGCCGCCATGGCGGAATTTATTGCTCCTTTTTTTTATCGTAAATATAAAAAGTCTGTTTCAAGACCAGCGGCTTCCATCGCATTAGACGTTGAATTTGATCGGAAAAAGAATAATAAAGAGGATAATAGGGTTAGTGATAATAGTCCATTGCATGAAAATGTACTGTCCTGTTCTGCCTAGGCTTCTTTATATAAAGAATTTCATAGTGCATCGTCACTAAACTAGCTAGCTGTATAATTCTGAACTGCTTGCAATATTCTCGTTTGCTTTTGATGTCAGTTATTTTACTTTGACAGTTTCATTTAAAAACCTGTTAACAGGTTTTTCTAACCTTTTTTAACCTGTAGGTACGTTTGTTTTCTAGTACCAATTTGATTCTTAAGTAAGCATTATATTGGCAAGACAGTATAGCAAACCAAAGCTGAATAAATCAATGGGCGCCGCGTTTCAAGTTGCGTTACGTGAAATGAGTTTAGCAATATTTTTACTCCTCTCAAAATGTAGTTCTAGAAAATAAGATGTGAAATCACATATTCTGTCAGAAATGTAATTAACTTATTGCCTTTCCTCGGGTTGTTACCTGTAGTACATTCTGTAGTGTGAACTATTTTAGCCTGCTAACTTTTAAATGACAAAACATCAGACGTGCTTGTCTCAACATTTTCTAAGATGGCATGACTTGAAATAGATGAAGCACAACTCCTCTCAATATGTAGTTATAGAAAACTGATGTGAAATCAAATATTCTGTCAGAACTGTCATTTTTGCATTTCAGCAGTTCAGCAGTTTGTTACTAGGAGAAAAGTAATCTGTCTTTATCTTGATGCCAGCCAGGCAATCAGATTTCATACTTGGAAATATTTCGAGTATATTCTGAGGATGCTTCAATAGTTTAGGCTACCTCTTCTTTTGAGTACAAACATACATGCACAAATCTGTAGTTTTGTGATTTTATTTTGTACATTATATATAGGTATTTGTATGATTTTGCTGTTGTTTCAGATGGAGGATGACAAGACCTACCTAGGCCTCACAAGCCTGAAGAGGTAGCTGACTGCTCATGAGCTTGCGCTCATGATGCTGAAGACAATGAGGGGATGGAGCTAGAATGTATAGATTTATGTGCCGTGCTTAGGATGGTGCAGACTTCCACATACTGTGTGAAATAGACTTATGTTCTTTTTTACTCATGTTTTTTACTCACATTGTTGTCATGTGATTTTACCAACCTGGGGAACTATTGCACAAAACTAGGATAAGGGAATAAGCCGGGATATCTTTGTTATCCTGGCTCAATTTATCCGTGATCCAGTTGCAGAAAATCAGGATAGGGGGCAGCAGGATATGTTATGGTATAAGTTACCATGGCGATTTATTCTGTGGAGCTAGCGTGCTCCAGACCAGGCTAAATTCCAGGATCTATTTAATCTCATCCCTTATCTCAGTCAGCAGTCACCACAAACGGAAACCAATTCCACTGCCCACTACACATTGTTATATGTCACTGTCATTATTTAAACGTTTGTGATCATTAATTAACTCTTACATACTCGCCATTCCCGATCTGTCATGCATCGTGATGTCACGGGAGTGCCTAACCATTTCGCGCCTGGCTTGATGAATCTGTGTCTGCTCGTCCTGGCTTGCTTGTTGTGCAACCAATTAAGCCTGTAAACTCTTGTTTTGGATTCATTGAGTAACTTATCCCGGATGCCTTAATTCTGCTTTTGTGAAATAGGCACAAGAAGGAATGCTATCTATCACAAGATGACAATTCCGTTGACAATTTTGCATCACCTTCAGCTGGTTCAACCATCAAGTACATATTCCTGTACAGCAGGAGCTTGTTATAAAAAACGTACATAATAAAACTAAAGTAGATTGTATGGCCCTGGAGTGTAACGGTAGGCGAATTTGTTTTATTGATAAACAAATTGCTGTCAGATTTGGCATTCTGCAAAAGCGGTTGCGTTTAGTAATGAGTCATAGATCTTCTGTGTTCAACCTTTAGCTTCCCCACCCCACCTTTCCCTATCCTCCTCTGTAAGTGTGTCTGTGTGGGTGTTTTTGAGTTTGAATATAAGTTTGTGTGTATGTGTTTATTCTCCACAGGCTTGTTCTAAGTATATAATCCACTTTCAAATGTTTAGAACACATTGAGTTTTGAGTGATGTTGATTCCTAGATTACACTTATACACTTATACAAATAAATGGTTTATTCTTATAGACCAAATAAATCTAAACCATTGTTTCTGACTTGATTATAAGTTTGTATGCATACTTTTATTTTGTTGGTGAAAAAGTGACTTCTGTGAATTCTGTCAACATTCTAAATCCCGTTTCCTGCATTTTTTTACAATGATCACTAAAATTATCGTAACTTTTGAAATGTTAAGCTTGCTGAACATGTCTTATAGATATATTTTTCTCTATCTTGTAGAGAAATATGATGAAAATTCATTTTTATGTGAATGAAATATACAGGAGAGGGTTTTTAAATACTGTTCATATTACTGTAATTACCATATGTATTTTACATCATTTCATAGAACTGATCCTTTTCATTACAATGGTATGTATATCCCATTCTTGGTATGTATTATATTCAAGAAATAAGGTTTTTTGTGTGAGGAGGTCATCCAGCAGCAAAAATGGAATGTTCGGCACGGGCACGAAAGGGTTAATTTGTTCTATTGGCTGACAGTACTCTCTGTTATCCAGTTGATGCCTTGGTGAAATACTGGTCTCTGCCACATACTACCCCTGCTTTATTATGTAATTATTTCAAGGTTCTTGGGATGTTTTTGCCATGCTATTGTTATGAAATTGCAATGTTTTTATATACTTACTATACTTTTATATAAGGTGGCATAACATTGTGATTACCTTGCAAATAACTTAGCAAAACCATTCCAACATCCTTGCAATATGTATATAATAACCTATGGAATAACTTACATGCAAATTACATTTTAACATCATGGCTAAAACAACAGAAGGACATTGAAATGCTGTTGGAATATAATTGAAATAAAAAAAACGTTCCAACAACCTTGAAATCAAAATTGAATTTGTGAATGACCTTGCATATAATTACTATATAAATATATATAATAGCAACCTTGAAATAAGTATGGAATAATGCAAATAACCTTGCAATATCATTTGTGACATTGCAAAGTCATTTTATACTTATTACAAGGTTGTTGGGATGGTTTTGCCTTGTTAATGCAATGAAATTGCGCAGATAACAATGAAGAATGTATAATTTCATTTCAAACATATGAAAGTGAGCAAAACATATGAAAGTGACAAAATGAAACATATATAATGTTATTTCAAACATGTGTGGTGGAGTGAGTAGTTTGAACTGATAACAATGGAAATTGAATAATGTTATTTCCTGAAATGCCCCCTACACACTAAGGTAAATTATAACGGATTTAAGGTCTTGGAATGATTTTGCTGTGGAAATTGCAGTAAATCGAAAGAGACAATTTCTCACGTTGAGCACATAAATGCGTGTGTCGTTTATTTACATAGAAAAAAACACTGAAACTAAAATGGAGCTGTCCAGCAACAAAACCGGCATGGGACTACACGTCATCACACATTCATAACATTTAAAGGGACCACGATCCCTGAACAGTTATACTTACACATGAAGTAACTACAGACAGAACAAAGTGCTGTGTTTAATATAAACGGTGTGTAGAACTACACTTAATAACAAAGGTGAATTATGCCGGTCACATTCACTACACACGTCCCCCCAGAATTCACCATATCAGAAGTACAATCAACAGTCAACGGGGAGGTGGGCGTATTAACCGTTCACAACGGCTGTGCTGTACCGGAGGTCGATGAGACCCAACTGCGGCAGGTGTCCCGTCATGACACGGGTGTGGGGATTGGGAGAGAGGGGAGTAGGGGGTAGGGGCAGAGCTGGAGGCCGTCCGCGTCGTGGGGGCTGGGCCAGGTCAACGGGCCTGGCCACATCCAAGTGAGCCGGTTTGAGGCGGTCAATGGAGAGTCGCTCCGGTTTGCCGCCCATGTCCACCACAAAATGTTTGTCTCCTGCCTCCAAAACACGGAATGGGCCCTCGTATGGCGGGCGTAGTGGGCATCGTGGCGAATGAAAACATAATCAGCCGTCTGAAGCCCAGTGGGCGTAGTGGGCATCGTGGCGAATGAAAACATAATCAGCCGTCTGAAGCCCAGTGGGAATGTGCGACTGAGGGAGGCCGTGACGGGAAGTAGGGACAGGTGCGAAAAGCCTCGCATTGTCCAATAGAGTTGACTGCTGGAGAGTAAGCAGACCAAGTAACCGTGGTGCTAGGGACAAAATCCCCTGGGACCCGCAGCGGCTGTAAGTCCTCCTTTGGCGCGGTCCTGACATCACCCACGGGAGTTTGTCGATCTAGTTGCTGTCTTTGAGGCTGGCACACAGGGTAGCCTTCATTGACCTATGAAAACGTTCACAGAGTCCGTTAGCCTGCGGGTGATATGCAGTCGTGTGGTGGAGTTTCACCTCGAGGCTCTGTGCGACAGCATTCCACAGCTCAGACGTGACCTGCGCGCAGGACCTGTGTCATCTCAACAGTCGCCAAAGAAGTCAGTGGCACAGCTTCAGGCCAGCGGGTGGTCCTGTCAACCATGGTTAACAGGTATGTGAAACCGTGAGAAGATGGCAGAGGGCCGACCAGATCTACATTCACATGGTCAAAACGTCTCTCTGGAACCGGGAACAACTCTAGCTGTGCTTTAGTATGACGGTGTATTTTGGCCCGTTGGCACTCAACACAGGTGTTAGTCCAGTCCCTAACGTCCTTCTTGAGGCCGTGCCAGACAAACTTTGCTGCAACCAGTCTCTGTGACGCTTTCGAACCTGGGTGGGAGAGACCATGGATGGCATCAAAAACTTGTCATCTCCATCCTATGGGAACGATTGGCCGAGGACTGCCTGTAGAGACGTCACACAAGAGCGTGGTGCCAGCATCTCCAAAAACCACGTCCTTGTTCTGCAGCCCTGTAGTTGAGGTCCTCAGGAGTTGCACATCCGGGTCTATGGTCTGATCTGCTGACATGCGGTGGTAATCAAAGCAAAGATGGACTGCCCCCGCCACAGCCCGTGACAGACAGTCCGCCACGTAGTTGTTCTTACCAGCAACATGTTGCAAGTCTGTAGTGAACTCTGAAATGTAGGACAGATGGCGTTGCTGGCGGGCGGACCACGGCTCAGCCACCTTGGCCATGGCAAAAGTCAGTGGCTTGTGGTCCACAAAAGCAGTGAAGTGTCGACCTTCCAGCAGGGAACAAAAATGTCTGATGGCGAGGTAGAGACCAAGCAGCTCCCGGTCGAAAGTGCTGTACTTACGCTCGCTGGGACGCAGCTGACGGCTAAAGAAAGCCAGCGGCTGCCAGGCCCCGCCTACTCACTGCTCGTAGACATCACCGACAGCGTAGTCCGAGGCGTCCGAGGTGATGGCGATGGAGGCTGTTGAAGAAGGATGCGCCAACATGGTGACATTCGCCAGGGCTGCCTTAGTGGCAACAAAAGCCTTGTCCCTGCTCTCTGACCACCACAAGGTGCTTGGGCTTACCTTTCTCGTGCAAAGGCCGCATAAGCTGAGCAGCTCGAGGGATGAAACGGTAGTAAAAATTCACCATGCCCAGGAACTCCTGTAGGGATTTGACAGTGAGCGGGCGTGGGAACTTTGTTACTGCCTCCACCTTTGATGGGAGAGGGACTGCACTGTCCTTAGTGACTCTGTGTCCCAGGAAGTCAACGGTGGAGAGACCAAACTGGCACTTGGCGGGGTTGACAATTAGCCCGTATTGGCTAAGTCGCTCAAAAAGTGTTCGGAGGTGCGCCAGGTGTTGAGACTTGGACGTGCTCGCTACGAGGATGTCATCCAGTTACACAAAAAGAAAAGGTAGGTCCCGCAAAACAGTGTCCATGAGGCGTTGAAAAGATTGGGTGGCGTTTTTAAGGCATGCGCAGTAACTCAAAAACACCAAACGGCGTGATCACGGCTGTTTTGGGAATGTCCAGTGGGTGCACCGGCACCTGATGATATCCCTGGACGAGGTCCACCTTGGAAAAAATCACCTTATCTGCCAGGTGAGCTGAAAAATCCTGTATGTTCGGGACTGGGTATCGGTCAGGTGTTGTTGCCTCATTAAGCCGCCGGTAGTCGCCACACGGGCGCCAGCCGCTGCCCGGTTTAGGGACGAAGTGGAGGGGTGATGCCCACGGGCTGTCGGATCGACGGACTATACCCAGGCGTTCCATGTTTGCAAATTCAGCCTTTGCAACGGCAAGCTTGGTCGGGTTGAGGCGCCAAGCGCGAGCGTAGACGGGTGGACCAGTAGTGGCGAGATAATGCTCCACACCATTCTCAACGGATGCAGAGAAAGTGGACTGAGTGAGCGCTGGGAACTCGGCAAGTAGACGGTAGAAGTCATCTGAGGCTGATAACATGCTAGACAGTCGTATGGAGTCAGTTCCGCTTAGCGTGCACGTATAAAAGCAAAATGTGACGGCGTCAATCAAACGGCGGTTCTTAACATCTACCAACAGTCCATGTGCACACAGAAAATCGGCTCCGAGTAGGGGAACGGCAACCTTTGCTGTAACAAAGTCCCAGCCAAACCGCTGTCCTCCGAAACACAATTCAACGTACCTCGTTCCATATGTGCGGATGGGGCTACCATTGGCAGCTTCCATAGGGGGGCCGTGGCTGTCAGTCACCATGTCCAAACAGGATGCAGGCAGGACGCTCCTCTGTGCTCCCGTGTCGCACAGGAAACGTCGTCCGGAGATGCTGTCACGGATGAAAAGCAGCCTGCCTACGCGGCCGACGCTCATGGCCACTAATGAGCGCCGGCCCTAGCATTTCCCGAACCGCCGAAACTGCACGGCGAACGACATTTGTTAGCCTTGGGTCCAAACTTGGCATGATAAAAACACAAGCCTGAAGACTGTTGGGGGCCAGAAGACTGCTGCCGATGAGAAGTAGTTGCAGCGATGAGTGTCACAGGAGCGATGTGTGCGGCCACACAATGTCCCTGACTTGCCAGGAAGTCAAGTCAAGTCAAGTCAAGTCAGATTTATTTTTAAAGCGCATTTAACATGCACATAGTGCAACCCAAAGCGCTCAGCCTCTTCAGCCAGCCTCCGGGTCTGTGATCACCCAAGAGATCCAGCATACGGTCCATGAGCTCAGGTGGTTTGCTGTCACCCAGTCCTTGAAGGGAGAAAAGCCTGCTGGCTCTCTAAGCGTCTGACAGTTCAAAAGTTTTCAACAGGTGGGCTTTGAGTGCTATATACTCTCTGTTGCCGGAGGGTTTTTAAAGGAACCGTATGTAAGAAAAATATTTCAATTAATCATAAAATGGCCCTGATATGTCACTAGACATTAAGAAATCATGTTCATTTCAAATACTTATATTACTGACAACAGTAGTCCAGCCAGGATATTGTCATTGTCAATTGTCAATTGTCATTGTCATTGTCAAGTTGCAGCCCTCAACTGTTGTTGATGTTGTGTTTTGTCATGTCATGTTGTGTTTTGAACTGATGCGCCACCCTCCATCTATCTACTAATCACGAAGTCAGTAGTGTTTCACCATCCGCGTGTGCAACCTCGAGTCAGGGGGAGGAGGAGGGGATACACCGCTCTTCAGTATTTTGAAAGTGATTGCAGTACCAGTTTTGGCCACAATCTTACATATGGTTCCTAGTGAGATTTTAGACAAATTTCAAAATCTGTCAATTATTGTCCAAATTATTTTTATTTCACATCTAGATATGTGAAATGCATAATTATGGCAACAAAAATGAAACAAAATTGGTCTGATTTTTTTCTTACTTTTCAGATTTTTTTCAGTTTTCGCCGTCAGGATGAGAGAAAGTTTTTTTTTTGCAAATTTGAAAATCGGTCAGATATTGTCCAAATTATTTTTTATTTCAGTAGTCCAACCAGGATATTGTCATTTAAAAGTGAAGTTGCAGCCCTCAACTGTTGTTGATGTTGTGTTTTGTCATGTCATGTTGTGTTTTGAACTGATGCGCCACCCTCCATCTATTTACTAATCACGAAGTCAGTAGTGTTTCACCATCCGCGTGTGCAACCTCGAGTCAGGGGGAGGGGGAGGGGATACACCGCTCTTCAGTATTTTGAAAGTGATTGCAGTACCAGTTTTGGCCACAATCTTACATATGGTTCCTTTAAGGTCCGGGTTCAGGAAAAAAGTGAGATTTTAGACAAATTTCAAAATCTGTCAATTATTGTCCAAATTACTTTAATTTCACATCTAGATATGTGAAATGCATTAATTATGGCAACAAAAATGAAAAAAAATTGGTCTGATTTTTTTCTGACTTTTCAGATTTTTTTTAATTTTCGCCGTCAGGATGAGAGAAAGTTTTTTTTTTGCAAATTTGAAAATCGGTCAGATATTGTCCAAATTATTTTTTATTTCAGTAGTCCAACCAGGATATTGTCATTTAAAAAATGAAGTTGCAGCCCTCAACTGTTGTTGATGTGTTTTGTCATGTCATGTTGTGTTTTGAACTGATGCGCCACCCTCCATCTATCTACTAATCAAGAAGTCAGTAGTGTTTCACCATCCGCGTGTGCAACCTCGAGTCAGGGGGAGGAGGAGGGGATACACCGCTCTTCAGTATTTTGAAAGTGATTGCAGTACCAGTTTTGGCCACAATCTTACATATGGTTCCTAGTGAGATTTTAGACAAATTTCAAAATCTGTCAATTATTGTCCAAATTACTTTAATTT
This sequence comes from Alosa sapidissima, assembly GCF_018492685.1. Taxonomy (NCBI): domain Eukaryota; kingdom Metazoa; phylum Chordata; class Actinopteri; order Clupeiformes; family Clupeidae; genus Alosa; species Alosa sapidissima. The sequence continues at coordinate 171,960 of NW_024582160.1, read as the reverse complement.
CACATCTAGATATGTGAAATGCATTGATTATGGCAACAAATATGAAAAAAAATTGGTCTGATTTTTTGCTGACTTTTCAGATTTTTTTTAATTTTCGCAGTCAGGATGAGAGAAAGTTTTTTTTTTGCAAATTTGAAAATCGGTCAGATATTGTCCAAATTATTTTTTATTTCAGTAGTCCAACCAGGATATTGTCATTTAAAAGTGAAGTTGCAGCCCTCAACTGTTGTTGATGTTGTGTTTTGTCATGTCATGTTGTGTTTTGAACTGATGCGCCACCCTCCATCTATTTACTAATCACGAAGTCAGTAGTGTTTCACCATCCGCGTGTGCAACCTCGAGTCAGGGGGAGGAGGAGGGGATACACCGCTCTTCAGTATTTTGAAAGTGATTGCAGTACCAGTTTTGGCCACAATCTTACATATGGTTCCTTTAAGGTCCGGGTTCAGGAAAAAAGTGAGATTTTAGACAAATTTCAAAATCTGTCAATTATTGTCCAAATTACTTTAATTTCACATCTAGATATGTGAAATGCATTGATTATGGCAACAAATATGAAAAAAAATTGGTCTGATTTTTTGCTGACTTTTCAGATTTTTTTTAATTTTCGCAGTCAGGATGAGAGAAAGTTTTTTTTTTGCAAATTTGAAAATCGGTCAGATATTGTCCAAATTATTTTTTATTTCAGTAGTCCAACCAGGATATTGTCATTTAAAAGTGAAGTTGCAGCCCTCAACTGTTGTTGATGTTGTGTTTTGTCATGTCATGTTGTGTTTTGAACTGATGCGCCACCCTCCATCTATTTACTAATCACGAAGTCAGTAGTGTTTCACCATCCGCGTGTGCAACCTCGAGTCAGGGGGAGGGGGAGGGGATACACCGCTCTTCAGTATTTTGAAAGTGATTGCAGTACCAGTTTTGGCCACAATCTTACATATGGTTCCTAGTGAGATTTTAGACAAATTTCAAAATCTGTCAATTATTGTCCAAATTATTTTTATTTCACATCTAGATATGTGAAATGCATAATTATGGCAACAAAAATGAAACAAAATTGGTCTGATTTTTTTCTTACTTTTCAGATTTTTTTCAGTTTTCGCCGTCAGGATGAGAGAAAGTTTTTTTTTTGCAAATTTGAAAATCGGTCAGATATTGTCCAAATTATTTTTTATTTCAGTAGTCCAACCAGGATATTGTCATTTAAAAGTGAAGTTGCAGCCCTCAACTGTTGTTGATGTTGTGTTTTGTCATGTCATGTTGTGTTTTGAACTGATGCGCCACCCTCCATCTATTTACTAATCACGAAGTCAGTAGTGTTTCACCATCCGCGTGTGCAACCTCGAGTCAGGGGGAGGGGGAGGGGATACACCGCTCTTCAGTATTTTGAAAGTGATTGCAGTACCAGTTTTGGCCACAATCTTACATATGGTTCCTTTAAGGTCCGGGTTCAGGAAAAAAGTGAGATTTTAGACAAATTTCAAAATCTGTCAATTATTGTCCAAATTACTTTAATTTCACATCTAGATATGTGAAATGCATTAATTATGGCAACAAAAATGAAAAAAAATTGGTCTGATTTTTTTCTGACTTTTCAGATTTTTTTTAATTTTCGCCGTCAGGATGAGAGAAAGTTTTTTTTTTGCAAATTTGAAAATCGGTCAGATATTGTCCAAATTATTTTTTATTTCAGTAGTCCAACCAGGATATTGTCATTTAAAAAATGAAGTTGCAGCCCTCAACTGTTGTTGATGTGTTTTGTCATGTCATGTTGTGTTTTGAACTGATGCGCCACCCTCCATCTATCTACTAATCAAGAAGTCAGTAGTGTTTCACCATCCGCGTGTGCAACCTCGAGTCAGGGGGAGGAGGAGGGGATACACCGCTCTTCAGTATTTTGAAAGTGATTGCAGTACCAGTTTTGGCCACAATCTTACATATGGTTCCTTTAAGGTCCGGGTTCAGGAAAAAAGTGAGATTTTAGACAAATTTCAAAATCTGTCAATTATTGTCCAAATTACTTTAATTTCACATCTAGATATGTGAAATGCATTAATTATGGCAACAAAAATGAAAAAAAATTGGTCTGATTTTTTTCTGACTTTTCAGATTTTTTTTAATTTTCGCCGTCAGGATGAGAGAAAGTTTTTTTTTTGCAAATTTGAAAATCGGTCAGATATTGTCCAAATTATTTTTTATTTCAGTAGTCCAACCAGGATATTGTCATTTAAAAAATGAAGTTGCAGCCCTCAACTGTTGTTGATGTGTTTTGTCATGTCATGTTGTGTTTTGAACTGATGCGCCACCCTCCATCTATCTACTAATCAAGAAGTCAGTAGTGTTTCACCATCCGCGTGTGCAACCTCGAGTCAGGGGGAGGAGGAGGGGATACACCGCTCTTCAGTATTTTGAAAGTGATTGCAGTACCAGTTTTGGCCACAATCTTACATATGGTTCCTAGTGAGATTTTAGACAAATTTCAAAATCTGTCAATTATTGTCCAAATTACTTTAATTTCACATCTAGATATGTGAAATGCATTGATTATGGCAACAAATATGAAAAAAAATTGGTCTGATTTTTTGCTGACTTTTCAGATTTTTTTTAATTTTCGCAGTCAGGATGAGAGAAAGTTTTTTTTTTGCAAATTTGAAAATCGGTCAGATATTGTCCAAATTATTTTTTATTTCAGTAGTCCAACCAGGATATTGTCATTTAAAAGTGAAGTTGCAGCCCTCAACTGTTGTTGATGTTGTGTTTTGTCATGTCATGTTGTGTTTTGAACTGATGCGCCACCCTCCATCTATTTACTAATCACGAAGTCAGTAGTGTTTCACCATCCGCGTGTGCAACCTCGAGTCAGGGGGAGGAGGAGGGGATACACCGCTCTTCAGTATTTTGAAAGTGATTGCAGTACCAGTTTTGGCCACAATCTTACATATGGTTCCTTTAAGGTCCGGGTTCAGGAAAAAAGTGAGATTTTAGACAAATTTCAAAATCTGTCAATTATTGTCCAAATTACTTTAATTTCACATCTAGATATGTGAAATGCATTGATTATGGCAACAAATATGAAAAAAAATTGGTCTGATTTTTTGCTGACTTTTCAGATTTTTTTTAATTTTCGCAGTCAGGATGAGAGAAAGTTTTTTTTTTGCAAATTTGAAAATCGGTCAGATATTGTCCAAATTATTTTTTATTTCAGTAGTCCAACCAGGATATTGTCATTTAAAAGTGAAGTTGCAGCCCTCAACTGTTGTTGATGTTGTGTTTTGTCATGTCATGTTGTGTTTTGAACTGATGCGCCACCCTCCATCTATTTACTAATCACGAAGTCAGTAGTGTTTCACCATCCGCGTGTGCAACCTCGAGTCAGGGGGAGGGGGAGGGGATACACCGCTCTTCAGTATTTTGAAAGTGATTGCAGTACCAGTTTTGGCCACAATCTTACATATGGTTCCTTTAAGGTCCGGGTTCAGGAAAAAAGTGAGATTTTAGACAAATTTCAAAATCTGTCAATTATTGTCCAAATTACTTTAATTTCACATCTAGATATGTGAAATGCATTGATTATGGCAACAAATATGAAAAAAAATTGGTCTGATTTTTTGCTGACTTTTCAGATTTTTTTTAATTTTCGCAGTCAGGATGAGAGAAAGTTTTTTTTTTGCAAATTTGAAAATCGGTCAGATATTGTCCAAATTATTTTTTATTTCAGTAGTCCAACCAGGATATTGTCATTTAAAAGTGAAGTTGCAGCCCTCAACTGTTGTTGATGTTGTGTTTTGTCATGTCATGTTGTGTTTTGAACTGATGCGCCACCCTCCATCTATTTACTAATCACGAAGTCAGTAGTGTTTCACCATCCGCGTGTGCAACCTCGAGTCAGGGGGAGGGGGAGGGGATACACCGCTCTTCAGTATTTTGAAAGTGATTGCAGTACCAGTTTTGGCCACAATCTTACATATGGTTCCTAGTGAGATTTTAGACAAATTTCAAAATCTGTCAATTATTGTCCAAATTATTTTTATTTCACATCTAGATATGTGAAATGCATAATTATGGCAACAAAAATGAAACAAAATTGGTCTGATTTTTTTCTTACTTTTCAGATTTTTTTCAGTTTTCGCCGTCAGGATGAGAGAAAGTTTTTTTTTTGCAAATTTGAAAATCGGTCAGATATTGTCCAAATTATTTTTTATTTCAGTAGTCCAACCAGGATATTGTCATTTAAAAGTGAAGTTGCAGCCCTCAACTGTTGTTGATGTTGTGTTTTGTCATGTCATGTTGTGTTTTGAACTGATGCGCCACCCTCCATCTATTTACTAATCACGAAGTCAGTAGTGTTTCACCATCCGCGTGTGCAACCTCGAGTCAGGGGGAGGGGGAGGGGATACACCGCTCTTCAGTATTTTGAAAGTGATTGCAGTACCAGTTTTGGCCACAATCTTACATATGGTTCCTTTAAGGTCCGGGTTCAGGAAAAAAGTGAGATTTTAGACAAATTTCAAAATCTGTCAATTATTGTCCAAATTACTTTAATTTCACATCTAGATATGTGAAATGCATTAATTATGGCAACAAAAATGAAAAAAAATTGGTCTGATTTTTTTCTGACTTTTCAGATTTTTTTTAATTTTCGCCGTCAGGATGAGAGAAAGTTTTTTTTTTGCAAATTTGAAAATCGGTCAGATATTGTCCAAATTATTTTTTATTTCAGTAGTCCAACCAGGATATTGTCATTTAAAAAATGAAGTTGCAGCCCTCAACTGTTGTTGATGTGTTTTGTCATGTCATGTTGTGTTTTGAACTGATGCGCCACACTCCATCTATCTACTAATCAAGAAGTCAGTAGTGTTTCACCATCCGCGTGTGCAACCTCGAGTCAGGGGGAGGAGGAGGGGATACACCGCTCTTCAGTATTTTGAAAGTGATTGCAGTACCAGTTTTGGCCACAATCTTACATATGGTTCCTAGTGAGATTTTAGACAAATTTCAAAATCTGTCAATTATTGTCCAAATTACTTTAATTTCACATCTAGATATGTGAAATGCATTGATTATGGCAACAAATATGAAAAAAAATTGGTCTGATTTTTTGCTGACTTTTCAGATTTTTTTTAATTTTCGCAGTCAGGATGAGAGAAAGTTTTTTTTTTGCAAATTTGAAAATCGGTCAGATATTGTCCAAATTATTTTTTATTTCAGTAGTCCAACCAGGATATTGTCATTTAAAAGTGAAGTTGCAGCCCTCAACTGTTGTTGATGTTGTGTTTTGTCATGTCATGTTGTGTTTTGAACTGATGCGCCACCCTCCATCTATTTACTAATCACGAAGTCAGTAGTGTTTCACCATCCGCGTGTGCAACCTCGAGTCAGGGGGAGGAGGAGGGGATACACCGCTCTTCAGTATTTTGAAAGTGATTGCAGTACCAGTTTTGGCCACAATCTTACATATGGTTCCTTTAAGGTCCGGGTTCAGGAAAAAAGTGAGATTTTAGACAAATTTCAAAATCTGTCAATTATTGTCCAAATTACTTTAATTTCACATCTAGATATGTGAAATGCATTGATTATGGCAACAAATATGAAAAAAAATTGGTCTGATTTTTTGCTGACTTTTCAGATTTTTTTTAATTTTCGCAGTCAGGATGAGAGAAAGTTTTTTTTTTGCAAATTTGAAAATCGGTCAGATATTGTCCAAATTATTTTTTATTTCAGTAGTCCAACCAGGATATTGTCATTTAAAAGTGAAGTTGCAGCCCTCAACTGTTGTTGATGTTGTGTTTTGTCATGTCATGTTGTGTTTTGAACTGATGCGCCACCCTCCATCTATTTACTAATCACGAAGTCAGTAGTGTTTCACCATCCGCGTGTGCAACCTCGAGTCAGGGGGAGGGGGAGGGGATACACCGCTCTTCAGTATTTTGAAAGTGATTGCAGTACCAGTTTTGGCCACAATCTTACATATGGTTCCTTTAAGGTCCGGGTTCAGGAAAAAAGTGAGATTTTAGACAAATTTCAAAATCTGTCAATTATTGTCCAAATTACTTTAATTTCACATCTAGATATGTGAAATGCATTAATTATGGCAACAAAAATGAAAAAAAATTGGTCTGATTTTTTTCTGACTTTTCAGATTTTTTTTAATTTTCGCCGTCAGGATGAGAGAAAGTTTTTTTTTTGCAAATTTGAAAATCGGTCAGATATTGTCCAAATTATTTTTTATTTCAGTAGTCCAACCAGGATATTGTCATTTAAAAAGTGAAGTTGCAGCCCTCAACTGTTGTTGATGTGTTTTGTCATGTCATGTTGTGTTTTGAACTGATGCGCCACCCTCCATCTATCTACTAATCGAGAAGTCAGTAGTGTTTCACCATCCGCGTGTGCAACCTCGAGTCAGGGGGAGGAGGAGGGGATACACCGCTCTTCAGTATTTTGAAAGTGATTGCAGTACCAGTTTTGGCCACAATCTTACATATGGTTCCTTTAAGGTCCGGGTTCAGGAAAAAAGTGAGATTTTAGACAAATTTCAAAATCTGTCAATTATTGTCCAAATTACTTTAATTTCACATCTAGATATGTGAAATGCATTAATTATGGCAACAAAAATGAAACAAAATTGGTCTGATTTTTTTCTTACTTTTCAGATTTCTTTTAGTTTTCGCCGTCAGGATGAGAGAAAGTTTTTTTTTTGCAAATTTGAAAATCGGTCAGATATTGTCCAAATTATTTTTTATTTCAGTAGTCCAACCAGGATATTGTCATTTAAAAGTGAAGTTGCAGCCCTCAACTGTTGTTGATGTTGTGTTTTGTCATGTCATGTTGTGTTTTGAACTGATGCGCCACCCTCCATCTATTTACTAATCACGAAGTCAGTAGTGTTTCACCATCCGCGTGTGCAACCTCGAGTCAGGGGGAGGGGGAGGGGATACACCGCTCTTCAGTATTTTGAAAGTGATTGCAGTACCAGTTTTGGCCACAATCTTACATATGGTTCCTAGTGAGATTTTAGACAAATTTCAAAATCTGTCAATTATTGTCCAAATTATTTTTATTTCACATCTAGATATGTGAAATGCATAATTATGGCAACAAAAATGAAACAAAATTGGTCTGATTTTTTTCTTACTTTTCAGATTTTTTTCAGTTTTCGCCGTCAGGATGAGAGAAAGTTTTTTTTTTGCAAATTTGAAAATCGGTCAGATATTGTCCAAATTATTTTTTATTTCAGTAGTCCAACCAGGATATTGTCATTTAAAAGTGAAGTTGCAGCCCTCAACTGTTGTTGATGTTGTGTTTTGTCATGTCATGTTGTGTTTTGAACTGATGCGCCACCCTCCATCTATTTACTAATCACGAAGTCAGTAGTGTTTCACCATCCGCGTGTGCAACCTCGAGTCAGGGGGAGGGGGAGGGGATACACCGCTCTTCAGTATTTTGAAAGTGATTGCAGTACCAGTTTTGGCCACAATCTTACATATGGTTCCTAGTGAGATTTTAGACAAATTTCAAAATCTGTCAATTATTGTCCAAATTATTTTTATTTCACATCTAGATATGTGAAATGCATAATTATGGCAACAAAAATGAAACAAAATTGGTCTGATTTTTTTCTTACTTTTCAGATTTTTTTCAGTTTTCGCCGTCAGGATGAGAGAAAGTTTTTTTTTTGCAAATTTGAAAATCGGTCAGATATTGTCCAAATTATTTTTTATTTCAGTAGTCCAACCAGGATATTGTCATTTAAAAGTGAAGTTGCAGCCCTCAACTGTTGTTGATGTTGTGTTTTGTCATGTCATGTTGTGTTTTGAACTGATGCGCCACCCTCCATCTATTTACTAATCACGAAGTCAGTAGTGTTTCACCATCCGCGTGTGCAACCTCGAGTCAGGGGGAGGGGGAGGGGATACACCGCTCTTCAGTATTTTGAAAGTGATTGCAGTACCAGTTTTGGCCACAATCTTACATATGGTTCCTTTAAGGTCCGGGTTCAGGAAAAAAGTGAGATTTTAGACAAATTTCAAAATCTGTCAATTATTGTCCAAATTACTTTAATTTCACATCTAGATATGTGAAATGCATTAATTATGGCAACAAAAATGAAAAAAAATTGGTCTGATTTTTTTCTGACTTTTCAGATTTTTTTTAATTTTCGCCGTCAGGATGAGAGAAAGTTTTTTTTTTGCAAATTTGAAAATCGGTCAGATATTGTCCAAATTATTTTTTATTTCAGTAGTCCAACCAGGATATTGTCATTTAAAAAATGAAGTTGCAGCCCTCAACTGTTGTTGATGTGTTTTGTCATGTCATGTTGTGTTTTGAACTGATGCGCCACCCTCCATCTATCTACTAATCAAGAAGTCAGTAGTGTTTCACCATCCGCGTGTGCAACCTCGAGTCAGGGGGAGGAGGAGGGGATACACCGCTCTTCAGTATTTTGAAAGTGATTGCAGTACCAGTTTTGGCCACAATCTTACATATGGTTCCTAGTGAGATTTTAGACAAATTTCAAAATCTGTCAATTATTGTCCAAATTACTTTAATTTCACATCTAGATATGTGAAATGCATTGATTATGGCAACAAATATGAAAAAAAATTGGTCTGATTTTTTGCTGACTTTTCAGATTTTTTTTAATTTTCGCAGTCAGGATGAGAGAAAGTTTTTTTTTTGCAAATTTGAAAATCGGTCAGATATTGTCCAAATTATTTTTTATTTCAGTAGTCCAACCAGGATATTGTCATTTAAAAGTGAAGTTGCAGCCCTCAACTGTTGTTGATGTTGTGTTTTGTCATGTCATGTTGTGTTTTGAACTGATGCGCCACCCTCCATCTATTTACTAATCACGAAGTCAGTAGTGTTTCACCATCCGCGTGTGCAACCTCGAGTCAGGGGGAGGAGGAGGGGATACACCGCTCTTCAGTATTTTGAAAGTGATTGCAGTACCAGTTTTGGCCACAATCTTACATATGGTTCCTTTAAGGTCCGGGTTCAGGAAAAAAGTGAGATTTTAGACAAATTTCAAAATCTGTCAATTATTGTCCAAATTACTTTAATTTCACATCTAGATATGTGAAATGCATTGATTATGGCAACAAATATGAAAAAAAATTGGTCTGATTTTTTGCTGACTTTTCAGATTTTTTTTAATTTTCGCAGTCAGGATGAGAGAAAGTTTTTTTTTTGCAAATTTGAAAATCGGTCAGATATTGTCCAAATTATTTTTTATTTCAGTAGTCCAACCAGGATATTGTCATTTAAAAGTGAAGTTGCAGCCCTCAACTGTTGTTGATGTTGTGTTTTGTCATGTCATGTTGTGTTTTGAACTGATGCGCCACCCTCCATCTATTTACTAATCACGAAGTCAGTAGTGTTTCACCATCCGCGTGTGCAACCTCGAGTCAGGGGGAGGGGGAGGGGATACACCGCTCTTCAGTATTTTGAAAGTGATTGCAGTACCAGTTTTGGCCACAATCTTACATATGGTTCCTTTAAGGTCCGGGTTCAGGAAAAAAGTGAGATTTTAGACAAATTTCAAAATCTGTCAATTATTGTCCAAATTACTTTAATTTCACATCTAGATATGTGAAATGCATTAATTATGGCAACAAAAATGAAAAAAAATTGGTCTGATTTTTTTCTGACTTTTCAGATTTTTTTTAATTTTCGCCGTCAGGATGAGAGAAAGTTTTTTTTTTGCAAATTTGAAAATCGGTCAGATATTGTCCAAATTATTTTTTATTTCAGTAGTCCAACCAGGATATTGTCATTTAAAAAGTGAAGTTGCAGCCCTCAACTGTTGTTGATGTGTTTTGTCATGTCATGTTGTGTTTTGAACTGATGCGCCACCCTCCATCTATCTACTAATCGAGAAGTCAGTAGTGTTTCACCATCCGCGTGTGCAACCTCGAGTCAGGGGGAGGGGGAGGGGATACACCGCTCTTCAGTATTTTGAAAGTGATTGCAGTACCAGTTTTGGCCACAATCTTACATATGGTTCCTTTAAGGTCCGGGTTCAGGAAAAAAGTGAGATTTTAGACAAATTTCAAAATCTGTCAATTATTGTCCAAATTACTTTAATTTCACATCTAGATATGTGAAATGCATTAATTATGGCAACAAAAATGAAAAAAAATTGGTCTGATTTTTTTCTGACTTTTCAGATTTTTTTTAATTTTCGCCGTCAGGATGAGAGAAAGTTTTTTTTTTGCAAATTTGAAAATCGGTCAGATATTGTCCAAATTATTTTTTATTTCAGTAGTCCAACCAGGATATTGTCATTTAAAAAGTGAAGTTGCAGCCCTCAACTGTTGTTGATGTGTTTTGTCATGTCATGTTGTGTTTTGAACTGATGCGCCACCCTCCATCTATCTACTAATCGAGAAGTCAGTAGTGTTTCACCATCCGCGTGTGCAACCTCGAGTCAGGGGGAGGAGGAGGGGATACACCGCTCTTCAGTATTTTGAAAGTGATTGCAGTACCAGTTTTGGCCACAATCTTACATATGGTTCCTTTAAGGTCCGGGTTCAGGAAAAAAGTGAGATTTTAGACAAATTTCAAAATCTGTCAATTATTGTCCAAATTACTTTAATTTCACATCTAGATATGTGAAATGCATTAATTATGGCAACAAAAATGAAACAAAATTGGTCTGATTTTTTTCTTACTTTTCAGATTTCTTTTAGTTTTCGCCGTCAGGATGAGAGAAAGTTTTTTTTTTGCAAATTTGAAAATCGGTCAGATATTGTCCAAATTATTTTTTATTTCAGTAGTCCAACCAGGATATTGTCATTTAAAAGTGAAGTTGCAGCCCTCAACTGTTGTTGATGTTGTGTTTTGTCATGTCATGTTGTGTTTTGAACTGATGCGCCACCCTCCATCTATTTACTAATCACGAAGTCAGTAGTGTTTCACCATCCGCGTGTGCAACCTCGAGTCAGGGGGAGGGGGAGGGGATACACCGCTCTTCAGTATTTTGAAAGTGATTGCAGTACCAGTTTTGGCCACAATCTTACATATGGTTCCTAGTGAGATTTTAGACAAATTTCAAAATCTGTCAATTATTGTCCAAATTATTTTTATTTCACATCTAGATATGTGAAATGCATAATTATGGCAACAAAAATGAAACAAAATTGGTCTGATTTTTTTCTTACTTTTCAGATTTTTTTCAGTTTTCGCCGTCAGGATGAGAGAAAGTTTTTTTTTTGCAAATTTGAAAATCGGTCAGATATTGTCCAAATTATTTTTTATTTCAGTAGTCCAACCAGGATATTGTCATTTAAAAGTGAAGTTGCAGCCCTCAACTGTTGTTGATGTTGTGTTTTGTCATGTCATGTTGTGTTTTGAACTGATGCGCCACCCTCCATCTATTTACTAATCACGAAGTCAGTAGTGTTTCACCATCCGCGTGTGCAACCTCGAGTCAGGGGGAGGGGGAGGGGATACACCGCTCTTCAGTATTTTGAAAGTGATTGCAGTACCAGTTTTGGCCACAATCTTACATATGGTTCCTTTAAGGTCCGGGTTCAGGAAAAAAGTGAGATTTTAGACAAATTTCAAAATCTGTCAATTATTGTCCAAATTACTTTAATTTCACATCTAGATATGTGAAATGCATTGATTATGGCAACAAATATGAAAAAAAATTGGTCTGATTTTTTGCTGACTTTTCAGATTTTTTTTAATTTTCGCAGTCAGGATGAGAGAAAGTTTTTTTTTTGCAAATTTGAAAATCGGTCAGATATTGTCCAAATTATTTTTTATTTCAGTAGTCCAACCAGGATATTGTCATTTAAAAAGTGAAGTTGCAGCCCTCAACTGTTGTTGATGTGTTTTGTCATGTCATGTTGTGTTTTGAACTGATGCGCCACCCTCCATCTATTTACTAATCACGAAGTCAGTAGTGTTTCACCATCCGCGTGTGCAACCTCGAGTCAGGGGGAGGAGGAGGGGATACACCGCTCTTCAGTATTTTGAAAGTGATTGCAGTACCAGTTTTGGCCACAATCTTACATATGGTTCCTTTAAGGTCCGGGTTCAGGAAAAAAGTGAGATTTTAGACAAATTTCAAAATCTGTCAATTATTGTCCAAATTACTTTAATTTCACATCTAGATATGTGAAATGCATTGATTATGGCAACAAATATGAAAAAAAATTGGTCTGATTTTTTGCTGACTTTTCAGATTTTTTTTAATTTTCGCAGTCAGGATGAGAGAAAGTTTTTTTTTTGCAAATTTGAAAATCGGTCAGATATTGTCCAAATTATTTTTTATTTCAGTAGTCCAACCAGGATATTGTCATTTAAAAGTGAAGTTGCAGCCCTCAACTGTTGTTGATGTTGTGTTTTGTCATGTCATGTTGTGTTTTGAACTGATGCGCCACCCTCCATCTATTTACTAATCACGAAGTCAGTAGTGTTTCACCATCCGCGTGTGCAACCTCGAGTCAGGGGGAGGAGGAGGGGATACACCGCTCTTCAGTATTTTGAAAGTGATTGCAGTACCAGTTTTGGCCACAATCTTACATATGGTTCCTTTAAGGTCCGGGTTCAGGAAAAAAGTGAGATTTTAGACAAATTTCAAAATCTGTCAATTATTGTCCAAATTACTTTAATTTCACATCTAGATATGTGAAATGCATTGATTATGGCAACAAATATGAAAAAAAATTGGTCTGATTTTTTGCTGACTTTTCAGATTTTTTTTAATTTTCGCAGTCAGGATGAGAGAAAGTTTTTTTTTTGCAAATTTGAAAATCGGTCAGATATTGTCCAAATTATTTTTTATTTCAGTAGTCCAACCAGGATATTGTCATTTAAAAGTGAAGTTGCAGCCCTCAACTGTTGTTGATGTTGTGTTTTGTCATGTCATGTTGTGTTTTGAACTGATGCGCCACCCTCCATCTATTTACTAATCACGAAGTCAGTAGTGTTTCACCATCCGCGTGTGCAACCTCGAGTCAGGGGGAGGGGGAGGGGATACACCGCTCTTCAGTATTTTGAAAGTGATTGCAGTACCAGTTTTGGCCACAATCTTACATATGGTTCCTTTAAGGTCCGGGTTCAGGAAAAAAGTGAGATTTTAGACAAATTTCAAAATCTGTCAATTATTGTCCAAATTACTTTAATTTCACATCTAGATATGTGAAATGCATTAATTATGGCAACAAAAATGAAAAAAAATTGGTCTGATTTTTTTCTGACTTTTCAGATTTTTTTTAATTTTCGCCGTCAGGATGAGAGAAAGTTTTTTTTTTGCAAATTTGAAAATCGGTCAGATATTGTCCAAATTATTTTTTATTTCAGTAGTCCAACCAGGATATTGTCATTTAAAAAGTGAAGTTGCAGCCCTCAACTGTTGTTGATGTGTTTTGTCATGTCATGTTGTGTTTTGAACTGATGCGCCACCCTCCATCTATCTACTAATCGAGAAGTCAGTAGTGTTTCACCATCCGCGTGTGCAACCTCGAGTCAGGGGGAGGAGGAGGGGATACACCGCTCTTCAGTATTTTGAAAGTGATTGCAGTACCAGTTTTGGCCACAATCTTACATATGGTTCCTTTAAGGTCCGGGTTCAGGAAAAAAGTGAGATTTTAGACAAATTTCAAAATCTGTCAATTATTGTCCAAATTACTTTAATTTCACATCTAGATATGTGAAATGCATTGATTATGGCAACAAATATGAAAAAAAATTGGTCTGATTTTTTGCTGACTTTTCAGATTTTTTTTAATTTTCGCAGTCAGGATGAGAGAAAGTTTTTTTTTTGCAAATTTGAAAATCGGTCAGATATTGTCCAAATTATTTTTTATTTCAGTAGTCCAACCAGGATATTGTCATTTAAAAGTGAAGTTGCAGCCCTCAACTGTTGTTGATGTTGTGTTTTGTCATGTCATGTTGTGTTTTGAACTGATGCGCCACCCTCCATCTATTTACTAATCACGAAGTCAGTAGTGTTTCACCATCCGCGTGTGCAACCTCGAGTCAGGGGGAGGGGGAGGGGATACACCGCTCTTCAGTATTTTGAAAGTGATTGCAGTACCAGTTTTGGCCACAATCTTACATATGGTTCCTTTAAGGTCCGGGTTCAGGAAAAAAGTGAGATTTTAGACAAATTTCAAAATCTGTCAATTATTGTCCAAATTACTTTAATTTCACATCTAGATATGTGAAATGCATTAATTATGGCAACAAAAATGAAAAAAAATTGGTCTGATTTTTTTCTGACTTTTCAGATTTTTTTTAATTTTCGCCGTCAGGATGAGAGAAAGTTTTTTTTTTGCAAATTTGAAAATCGGTCAGATATTGTCCAAATTATTTTTTATTTCAGTAGTCCAACCAGGATATTGTCATTTAAAAAGTGAAGTTGCAGCCCTCAACTGTTGTTGATGTGTTTTGTCATGTCATGTTGTGTTTTGAACTGATGCGCCACCCTCCATCTATCTACTAATCGAGAAGTCAGTAGTGTTTCACCATCCGCGTGTGCAACCTCGAGTCAGGGGGAGGAGGAGGGGATACACCGCTCTTCAGTATTTTGAAAGTGATTGCAGTACCAGTTTTGGCCACAATCTTACATATGGTTCCTTTAAGGTCCGGGTTCAGGAAAAAAGTGAGATTTTAGACAAATTTCAAAATCTGTCAATTATTGTCCAAATTACTTTAATTTCACATCTAGATATGTGAAATGCATTGATTATGGCAACAAATATGAAAAAAAATTGGTCTGATTTTTTGCTGACTTTTCAGATTTTTTTTAATTTTCGCAGTCAGGATGAGAGAAAGTTTTTTTTTTGCAAATTTGAAAATCGGTCAGATATTGTCCAAATTATTTTTTATTTCAGTAGTCCAACCAGGATATTGTCATTTAAAAAGTGAAGTTGCAGCCCTCAACTGTTGTTGATGTGTTTTGTCATGTCATGTTGTGTTTTGAACTGATGCGCCACCCTCCATCTATTTACTAATCACGAAGTCAGTAGTGTTTCACCATCCGCGTGTGCAACCTCGAGTCAGGGGGAGGAGGAGGGGATACACCGCTCTTCAGTATTTTGAAAGTGATTGCAGTACCAGTTTTGGCCACAATCTTACATATGGTTCCTTTAAGGTCCGGGTTCAGGAAAAAAGTGAGATTTTAGACAAATTTCAAAATCTGTCAATTATTGTCCAAATTACTTTAATTTCACATCTAGATATGTGAAATGCATTGATTATGGCAACAAATATGAAAAAAAATTGGTCTGATTTTTTGCTGACTTTTCAGATTTTTTTTAATTTTCGCAGTCAGGATGAGAGAAAGTTTTTTTTTTGCAAATTTGAAAATCGGTCAGATATTGTCCAAATTATTTTTTATTTCAGTAGTCCAACCAGGATATTGTCATTTAAAAAGTGAAGTTGCAGCCCTCAACTGTTGTTGATGTGTTTTGTCATGTCATGTTGTGTTTTGAACTGATGCGCCACCCTCCATCTATTTACTAATCACGAAGTCAGTAGTGTTTCACCATCCGCGTGTGCAACCTCGAGTCAGGGGGAGGAGGAGGGGATACACCGCTCTTCAGTATTTTGAAAGTGATTGCAGTACCAGTTTTGGCCACAATCTTACATATGGTTCCTTTAAGGTCCGGGTTCAGGAAAAAAGTGAGATTTTAGACAAATTTCAAAATCTGTCAATTATTGTCCAAATTACTTTAATTTCACATCTAGATATGTGAAATGCATTGATTATGGCAACAAATATGAAAAAAAATTGGTCTGATTTTTTGCTGACTTTTCAGATTTTTTTTAATTTTCGCAGTCAGGATGAGAGAAAGTTTTTTTTTTGCAAATTTGAAAATCGGTCAGATATTGTCCAAATTATTTTTTATTTCAGTAGTCCAACCAGGATATTGTCATTTAAAAAGTGAAGTTGCAGCCCTCAACTGTTGTTGATGTGTTTTGTCATGTCATGTTGTGTTTTGAACTGATGCGCCACCCTCCATCTATTTACTAATCACGAAGTCAGTAGTGTTTCACCATCCGCGTGTGCAACCTCGAGTCAGGGGGAGGAGGAGGGGATACACCGCTCTTCAGTATTTTGAAAGTGATTGCAGTACCAGTTTTGGCCACAATCTTACATATGGTTCCTTTAAGGTCCGGGTTCAGGAAAAAAGTGAGATTTTAGACAAATTTCAAAATCTGTCAATTATTGTCCAAATTACTTTAATTTCACATCTAGATATGTGAAATGCATTGATTATGGCAACAAATATGAAAAAAAATTGGTCTGATTTTTTGCTGACTTTTCAGATTTTTTTTAATTTTCGCAGTCAGGATGAGAGAAAGTTTTTTTTTTGCAAATTTGAAAATCGGTCAGATATTGTCCAAATTATTTTTTATTTCAGTAGTCCAACCAGGATATTGTCATTTAAAAAGTGAAGTTGCAGCCCTCAACTGTTGTTGATGTGTTTTGTCATGTCATGTTGTGTTTTGAACTGATGCGCCACCCTCCATCTATTTACTAATCACGAAGTCAGTAGTGTTTCACCATCCGCGTGTGCAACCTCGAGTCAGGGGGAGGGGGAGGGGATACACCGCTCTTCAGTATTTTGAAAGTGATTGCAGTACCAGTTTTGGCCACAATCTTACATATGGTTCCTAGTGAGATTTTAGACAAATTTCAAAATCTGTCAATTATTGTCCAAATTATTTTTATTTCACATCTAGATATGTGAAATGCATAATTATGGCAACAAAAATGAAACAAAATTGGTCTGATTTTTTTCTTACTTTTCAGATTTTTTTCAGTTTTCGCCGTCAGGATGAGAGAAAGTTTTTTTTTTGCAAATTTGAAAATCGGTCAGATATTGTCCAAATTATTTTTTATTTCAGTAGTCCAACCAGGATATTGTCATTTAAAAGTGAAGTTGCAGCCCTCAACTGTTGTTGATGTTGTGTTTTGTCATGTCATGTTGTGTTTTGAACTGATGCGCCACCCTCCATCTATTTACTAATCACGAAGTCAGTAGTGTTTCACCATCCGCGTGTGCAACCTCGAGTCAGGGGGAGGGGGAGGGGATACACCGCTCTTCAGTATTTTGAAAGTGATTGCAGTACCAGTTTTGGCCACAATCTTACATATGGTTCCTAGTGAGATTTTAGACAAATTTCAAAATCTGTCAATTATTGTCCAAATTATTTTTATTTCACATCTAGATATGTGAAATGCATAATTATGGCAACAAAAATGAAACAAAATTGGTCTGATTTTTTTCTTACTTTTCAGATTTTTTTCAGTTTTCGCCGTCAGGATGAGAGAAAGTTTTTTTTTTGCAAATTTGAAAATCGGTCAGATATTGTCCAAATTATTTTTTATTTCAGTAGTCCAACCAGGATATTGTCATTTAAAAGTGAAGTTGCAGCCCTCAACTGTTGTTGATGTTGTGTTTTGTCATGTCATGTTGTGTTTTGAACTGATGCGCCACCCTCCATCTATTTACTAATCACGAAGTCAGTAGTGTTTCACCATCCGCGTGTGCAACCTCGAGTCAGGGGGAGGGGGAGGGGATACACCGCTCTTCAGTATTTTGAAAGTGATTGCAGTACCAGTTTTGGCCACAATCTTACATATGGTTCCTTTAAGGTCCGGGTTCAGGAAAAAAGTGAGATTTTAGACAAATTTCAAAATCTGTCAATTATTGTCCAAATTACTTTAATTTCACATCTAGATATGTGAAATGCATTAATTATGGCAACAAAAATGAAAAAAAATTGGTCTGATTTTTTTCTGACTTTTCAGATTTTTTTTAATTTTCGCCGTCAGGATGAGAGAAAGTTTTTTTTTTGCAAATTTGAAAATCGGTCAGATATTGTCCAAATTATTTTTTATTTCAGTAGTCCAACCAGGATATTGTCATTTAAAAAATGAAGTTGCAGCCCTCAACTGTTGTTGATGTGTTTTGTCATGTCATGTTGTGTTTTGAACTGATGCGCCACCCTCCATCTATCTACTAATCGAGAAGTCAGTAGTGTTTCACCATCCGCGTGTGCAACCTCGAGTCAGGGGGAGGAGGAGGGGATACACCGCTCTTCAGTATTTTGAAAGTGATTGCAGTACCTGTTTTGGCCACAATCTTACATATGGTTCCTTTAAGGTCCGGGTTCAGGAAAAAAGTGAGATTTTAGACAAATTTCAAAATCTGTCAATTATTGTCCAAATTACTTTAATTTCACATCTAGATATGTGAAATGCATTGATTATGGCAACAAATATGAAAAAAAATTGGTCTGATTTTTTGCTGACTTTTCAGATTTTTTTTAATTTTCGCAGTCAGGATGAGAGAAAGTTTTTTTTTTGCAAATTTGAAAATCGGTCAGATATTGTCCAAATTATTTTTTATTTCAGTAGTCCAACCAGGATATTGTCATTTAAAAGTGAAGTTGCAGCCCTCAACTGTTGTTGATGTTGTGTTTTGTCATGTCATGTTGTGTTTTGAACTGATGCGCCACCCTCCATCTATCTACTAATCGAGAAGTCAGTAGTGTTTCACCATCCGCGTGTGCAACCTCGAGTCAGGGGGAGGAGGAGGGGATACACCGCTCTTCAGTATTTTGAAAGTGATTGCAGTACCAGTTTTGGCCACAATCTTACATATGGTTCCTTTAAGGTCCGGGTTCAGGAAAAAAGTGAGATTTTAGACAAATTTCAAAATCTGTCAATTATTGTCCAAATTACTTTAATTTCACATCTAGATATGTGAAATGCATTGATTATGGCAACAAATATGAAAAAAAATTGGTCTGATTTTTTGCTGACTTTTCAGATTTTTTTTAATTTTCGCAGTCAGGATGAGAGAAAGTTTTTTTTTTGCAAATTTGAAAATCGGTCAGATATTGTCCAAATTATTTTTTATTTCAGTAGTCCAACCAGGATATTGTCATTTAAAAAGTGAAGTTGCAGCCCTCAACTGTTGTTGATGTGTTTTGTCATGTCATGTTGTGTTTTGAACTGATGCGCCACCCTCCATCTATTTACTAATCACGAAGTCAGTAGTGTTTCACCATCCGCGTGTGCAACCTCGAGTCAGGGGGAGGAGGAGGGGATACACCGCTCTTCAGTATTTTGAAAGTGATTGCAGTACCAGTTTTGGCCACAATCTTACATATGGTTCCTTTAAGGTCCGGGTTCAGGAAAAAAGTGAGATTTTAGACAAATTTCAAAATCTGTCAATTATTGTCCAAATTACTTTAATTTCACATCTAGATATGTGAAATGCATTGATTATGGCAACAAATATGAAAAAAAATTGGTCTGATTTTTTGCTGACTTTTCAGATTTTTTTTAATTTTCGCAGTCAGGATGAGAGAAAGTTTTTTTTTTGCAAATTTGAAAATCGGTCAGATATTGTCCAAATTATTTTTTATTTCAGTAGTCCAACCAGGATATTGTCATTTAAAAAGTGAAGTTGCAGCCCTCAACTGTTGTTGATGTGTTTTGTCATGTCATGTTGTGTTTTGAACTGATGCGCCACCCTCCATCTATTTACTAATCACGAAGTCAGTAGTGTTTCACCATCCGCGTGTGCAACCTCGAGTCAGGGGGAGGAGGAGGGGATACACCGCTCTTCAGTATTTTGAAAGTGATTGCAGTACCAGTTTTGGCCACAATCTTACATATGGTTCCTTTAAGGTCCGGGTTCAGGAAAAAAGTGAGATTTTAGACAAATTTCAAAATCTGTCAATTATTGTCCAAATTACTTTAATTTCACATCTAGATATGTGAAATGCATTGATTATGGCAACAAATATGAAAAAAAATTGGTCTGATTTTTTGCTGACTTTTCAGATTTTTTTTAATTTTCGCAGTCAGGATGAGAGAAAGTTTTTTTTTTGCAAATTTGAAAATCGGTCAGATATTGTCCAAATTATTTTTTATTTCAGTAGTCCAACCAGGATATTGTCATTTAAAAAGTGAAGTTGCAGCCCTCAACTGTTGTTGATGTGTTTTGTCATGTCATGTTGTGTTTTGAACTGATGCGCCACCCTCCATCTATTTACTAATCACGAAGTCAGTAGTGTTTCACCATCCGCGTGTGCAACCTCGAGTCAGGGGGAGGAGGAGGGGATACACCGCTCTTCAGTATTTTGAAAGTGATTGCAGTACCAGTTTTGGCCACAATCTTACATATGGTTCCTTTAAGGTCCGGGTTCAGGAAAAAAGTGAGATTTTAGACAAATTTCAAAATCTGTCAATTATTGTCCAAATTACTTTAATTTCACATCTAGATATGTGAAATGCATTGATTATGGCAACAAATATGAAAAAAAATTGGTCTGATTTTTTGCTGACTTTTCAGATTTTTTTTAATTTTCGCAGTCAGGATGAGAGAAAGTTTTTTTTTTGCAAATTTGAAAATCGGTCAGATATTGTCCAAATTATTTTTTATTTCAGTAGTCCAATCAGGATATTGTCATTTAAAAAGTGAAGTTGCAGCCCTCAACTGTTGTTGATGTGTTTTGTCATGTCATGTTGTGTTTTGAACTGATGCGCCACCCTCCATCTATTTACTAATCACGAAGTCAGTAGTGTTTCACCATCCGCGTGTGCAACCTCGAGTCAGGGGGAGGAGGAGGGGATACACCGCTCTTCAGTATTTTGAAAGTGATTGCAGTACCAGTTTTGGCCACAATCTTACATATGGTTCCTTTAAGGTCCGGGTTCAGGAAAAAAGTGAGATTTTAGACAAATTTCAAAATCTGTCAATTATTGTCCAAATTACTTTAATTTCACATCTAGATATGTGAAATGCATTAATTATGGCAACAAAAATGAAAAAAAATTGGTCTGATTTTTTTCTGACTTTTCAGATTTTTTTTAATTTTCGCCGTCAGGATGAGAGAAAGTTTTTTTTTTGCAAATTTGAAAATCGGTCAGATATTGTCCAAATTATTTTTTATTTCAGTAGTCCAACCAGGATATTGTCATTTAAAAAGTGAAGTTGCAGCCCTCAACTGTTGTTGATGTGTTTTGTCATGTCATGTTGTGTTTTGAACTGATGCGCCACCCTCCATCTATTTACTAATCACGAAGTCAGTAGTGTTTCACCATCCGCGTGTGCAACCTCGAGTCAGGGGGAGGAGGAGGGGATACACCGCTCTTCAGTATTTTGAAAGTGATTGCAGTACCAGTTTTGGCCACAATCTTACATATGGTTCCTTTAAGGTCCGGGTTCAGGAAAAAAGTGAGATTTTAGACAAATTTCAAAATCTGTCAATTATTGTCCAAATTACTTTAATTTCACATCTAGATATGTGAAATGCATTAATTATGGCAACAAAAATGAAAAAAAATTGGTCTGATTTTTTTCTGACTTTTCAGATTTTTTTTAATTTTCGCCGTCAGGTTGAGAGAAAGTTTTTTTTTTGCAAATTTGAAAATCGGTCAGATATTGTCCAAATTATTTTTTATTTCAGTAGTCCAACCAGGATATTGTCATTTAAAAAATGAAGTTGCAGCCCTCAACTGTTGTTGATGTGTTTTGTCATGTCATGTTGTGTTTTGAACTGATGCGCCACCCTCCATCTATCTACTAATCAAGAAGTCAGTAGTGTTTCACCATCCGCGTGTGCAACCTCGAGTCAGGGGGAGGAGGAGGGGATACACCGCTCTTCAGTATTTTGAAAGTGATTGCAGTACCAGTTTTGGCCACAATCTTACATATGGTTCCTAGTGAGATTTTAGACAAATTTCAAAATCTGTCAATTATTGTCCAAATTATTTTTATTTCACATCTAGATATGTGAAATGCATAATTATGGCAACAAAAATGAAACAAAATTGGTCTGATTTTTTTCTTACTTTTCAGATTTCTTTTAGTTTTCGCCGTCAGGATGAGAGAAAGTTTTTTTTTTTGCAAATTTGAAAATCGGTCAGATATTGTCCAAATTATTTTTTATTTCAGTAGTCCAACCAGGATATTGTCATTTAAAAGTGAAGTTGCAGCCCTCAACTGTTGTTGATGTTGTGTTTTGTCATGTCATGTTGTGTTTTGAACTGATGCGCCACCCTCCATCTATTTACTAATCACGAAGTCAGTAGTGTTTCACCATCCGCGTGTGCAACCTCGAGTCAGGGGGAGGGGGAGGGGATACACCGCTCTTCAGTATTTTGAAAGTGATTGCAGTACCAGTTTTGGCCACAATCTTACATATGGTTCCTTTAAGGTCCGGGTTCAGGAAAAAAGTGAGATTTTAGACAAATTTCAAAATCTGTCAATTATTGTCCAAATTACTTTAATTTCACATCTAGATATGTGAAATGCATTAATTATGGCAACAAAAATGAAAAAAAATTGGTCTGATTTTTTTCTGACTTTTCAGATTTTTTTTAATTTTCGCCGTCAGGATGAGAGAAAGTTTTTTTTTTGCAAATTTGAAAATCGGTCAGATATTGTCCAAATTATTTTTTATTTCAGTAGTCCAACCAGGATATTGTCATTTAAAAAGTGAAGTTGCAGCCCTCAACTGTTGTTGATGTGTTTTGTCATGTCATGTTGTGTTTTGAACTGATGCGCCACCCTCCATCTATTTACTAATCACGAAGTCAGTAGTGTTTCACCATCCGCGTGTGCAACCTCGAGTCAGGGGGAGGAGGAGGGGATACACCGCTCTTCAGTATTTTGAAAGTGATTGCAGTACCAGTTTTGGCCACAATCTTACATATGGTTCCTTTAAGGTCCGGGTTCAGGAAAAAAGTGAGATTTTAGACAAATTTCAAAATCTGTCAATTATTGTCCAAATTACTTTAATTTCACATCTAGATATGTGAAATGCATTAATTATGGCAACAAAAATGAAAAAAAATTGGTCTGATTTTTTTCTGACTTTTCAGATTTTTTTTAATTTTCGCCGTCAGGATGAGAGAAAGTTTTTTTTTTGCAAATTTGAAAATCGGTCAGATATTGTCCAAATTATTTTTTATTTCAGTAGTCCAACCAGGATATTGTCATTTAAAAAATGAAGTTGCAGCCCTCAACTGTTGTTGATGTGTTTTGTCATGTCATGTTGTGTTTTGAACTGATGCGCCACCCTCCATCTATCTACTAATCAAGAAGTCAGTAGTGTTTCACCATCCGCGTGTGCAACCTCGAGTCAGGGGGAGGAGGAGGGGATACACCGCTCTTCAGTATTTTGAAAGTGATTGCAATACCAGTTTTGGCCACAATCTTACATATGGTTCCTTTAAGGTCCGGGTTCAGGAAAAAAGTGAGATTTTAGACAAATTTCAAAATCTGTCAATTATTGTCCAAATTACTTTAATTTCACATCTAGATATGTGAAATGCATTAATTATGGCAACAAAAATGAAAAAAAATTGGTCTGATTTTTTTCTGACTTTTCAGATTTTTTTTAATTTTCGCCGTCAGGATGAGAGAAAGTTTTTTTTTTTGCAAATTTGAAAATCGGTCAGATATTGTCCAAATTATTTTTTATTTCAGTAGTCCAACCAGGATATTGTCATTTAAAAAGTGAAGTTGCAGCCCTCAACTGTTGTTGATGTTGTGTTTTGTCATGTCATGTTGTGTTTTGAACTGATGCGCCACCCTCCATCTATCTACTAATCACGAAGTCAGTAGTGTTTCACCATCCGCGTGTGCAACCTCGAGTCAGGGGGAGGAGGAGGGGATACACCGCTCTTAAGTATTTTGAAAGTGATTGCAGTACCAGTTTTGGCCACAATCTTACATATGGTTCCTAGTGAGATTTTAGACAAATTTCAAAATCTGTCAATTATTGTCCAAATTATTTTTATTTCACATCTAGATATGTGAAATGCATAATTATGGCAACAAAAATGAAACAAAATTGGTCTGATTTTTTTCTTACTTTTCAGATTTCTTTTAGTTTTCGCCGTCAGGATGAGAGAAAGTTTTTTTTTTTGCAAATTTGAAAATCGGTCAGATATTGTCCAAATTATTTTTTATTTCAGTAGTCCAACCAGGATATTGTCATTTAAAAGTGAAGTTGCAGCCCTCAACTGTTGTTGATGTTGTGTTTTGTCATGTCATGTTGTGTTTTGAACTGATGCGCCACCCTCCATCTATTTACTAATCACGAAGTCAGTAGTGTTTCACCATCCGCGTGTGCAACCTCGAGTCAGGGGGAGGGGGAGGGGATACACCGCTCTTCAGTATTTTGAAAGTGATTGCAGTACCAGTTTTGGCCACAATCTTACATATGGTTCCTTTAAGGTCCGGGTTCAGGAAAAAAGTGAGATTTTAGACAAATTTCAAAATCTGTCAATTATTGTCCAAATTACTTTAATTTCACATCTAGATATGTGAAATGCATTAATTATGGCAACAAAAATGAAAAAAAATTGGTCTGATTTTTTTCTGACTTTTCAGATTTTTTTTAATTTTCGCCGTCAGGATGAGAGAAAGTTTTTTTTTTTGCAAATTTGAAAATCGGTCAGATATTGTCCAAATTATTTTTTATTTCAGTAGTCCAACCAGGATATTGTCATTTAAAAGTGAAGTTGCAGCCCTCAACTGTTGTTGATGTTGTGTTTTGTCATGTCATGTTGTGTTTTGAACTGATGCGCCACCCTCCATCTATTTACTAATCACGAAGTCAGTAGTGTTTCACCATCCGCGTGTGCAACCTCGAGTCAGGGGGAGGGGGAGGGGATACACCGCTCTTCAGTATTTTGAAAGTGATTGCAGTACCAGTTTTGGCCACAATCTTACATATGGTTCCTTTAAGGTCCGGGTTCAGGAAAAAAGTGAGATTTTAGACAAATTTCAAAATCTGTCAATTATTGTCCAAATTACTTTAATTTCACATCTAGATATGTGAAATGCATTAATTATGGCAACAAAAATGAAAAAAAATTGGTCTGATTTTTTTCTGACTTTTCAGATTTTTTTTAATTTTCGCCGTCAGGATGAGAGAAAGTTTTTTTTTTGCAAATTTGAAAATCGGTCAGATATTGTCCAAATTATTTTTTATTTCAGTAGTCCAACCAGGATATTGTCATTTAAAAAATGAAGTTGCAGCCCTCAACTGTTGTTGATGTGTTTTGTCATGTCATGTTGTGTTTTGAACTGATGCGCCACCCTCCATCTATCTACTAATCAAGAAGTCAGTAGTGTTTCACCATCCGCGTGTGCAACCTCGAGTCAGGGGGAGGAGGAGGGGATACACCGCTCTTCAGTATTTTGAAAGTGATTGCAATACCAGTTTTGGCCACAATCTTACATATGGTTCCTTTAAGGTCCGGGTTCAGGAAAAAAGTGAGATTTTAGACAAATTTCAAAATCTGTCAATTATTGTCCAAATTACTTTAATTTCACATCTAGATATGTGAAATGCATTAATTATGGCAACAAAAATGAAAAAAAATTGGTCTGATTTTTTTCTGACTTTTCAGATTTTTTTTAATTTTCGCCGTCAGGATGAGAGAAAGTTTTTTTTTTTGCAAATTTGAAAATCGGTCAGATATTGTCCAAATTATTTTTTATTTCAGTAGTCCAACCAGGATATTGTCATTTAAAAGTGAAGTTGCAGCCCTCAACTGTTGTTGATGTTGTGTTTTGTCATGTCATGTTGTGTTTTGAACTGATGCGCCACCCTCCATCTATTTACTAATCACGAAGTCAGTAGTGTTTCACCATCCGCGTGTGCAACCTCGAGTCAGGGGGAGGGGGAGGGGATACACCGCTCTTCAGTATTTTGAAAGTGATTGCAGTACCAGTTTTGGCCACAATCTTACATATGGTTCCTAGTGAGATTTTAGACAAATTTCAAAATCTGTCAATTATTGTCCAAATTATTTTTATTTCACATCTACACATAAGAAATGCATTAATTATGGCAACAAAAATGAAAAAAAAAAATGGTCTGATTTTTTTCTTACTTTTCAGATTTTTTTAGTTTTCGCGGTCAGGATGAGAGTTTTTTTTTTTAAATTTAAAAATCTGTCAGATGTTGTCCAATTTATTTTTTATTTCATGTGTAGATATGTGAAATGGATGAACTATCGCAAAAAAAGTGAAAAAGTGATTTTTTTCTTACTTTTCAGATTTTTTCAGTTTTCGCGGTCAGGATGAGAGACAGAGTTTTTAACAAATTTAAAAATCTGTCAATCAGGGGCGGTTTTAGGGGCAAGGCCAAAGGGGCTCGGACCCATCTGAAATCTCATTGGCCCCTGACTGGACCCTTTACCGTCAATCATCAATAGGTGTCAAACTTGTTGAGAACGACGATCAGAGATGCACCTTCCAAACAACTGGTGGCCGTAATGCACCTATGAAGCCTGAAAGCTAAAGCACACAGTGAACTGTAAAGGAAAGAATAGATTTGGCTTGTGTGTCTCTGTTAACCCTTTCGTGCCCGTGCCGAACATTCCATTTTTGGTGCTGGATGACCTCCTTACACAAAAAAACTTATTTCTTGAGTATAATACATACCATCAATGGCATACCATTGTAATCAGAAGGGTCAGTTCTATCAAATGATGTAAAATAGACATGGTAATGTTGATATAGTAATGAACAGTCTTTGAAAATCCTCTCCAAATGTATACCGAAATTCGTTAAAATTGAATTTCATTCAATTTTTCATCATATGAGATATGAGATAGAGAAAAATATAGAGTGTATGACATGTTCAGCAAGTTGTGGGCTATTTAACAAAAAATACTGAATTGGAATATCATTAACCTTTCAAAAGTTATGACAAATTAAGTGATAAGTGTAAAAAAATGCAGGAAACGGGATTTAGAATGTTGACAGAATTCACATTCTCTTTCTCACCAAAACATAAAAGTATGCATAAAAAGTTATAATGAAGTCAGACACAATGGTTTAGATTTATGGTTTTAGAATAAACCATTTATTTGTATATAAGCAAATGCTACAGTCAATAATAATGATATATAAAAGAAAAACATGTACCTTACCAGTAATACAGGAAGTATACTGTATATTTATTGAAGATCAATTCTGAAGACATAGAATACATTTGATTCAACAGATACAACTTCCTTATATAAATTAGTGTAATATGAAAATGATATACATCTATAAAATGTATTATTTATGAAAAGCTAGGAATACAATCAACTTCAACATCACTCAAAAATCAATGTGTCTATAAACATTTGAAAGTGGATTACATAGAACAAGCCTGTTGAGAATAAACACATACACACATATAAACACAAACTCACACACACACACACACACACAAGGATAGGGAAAGGTGGGGTGGGGAACCTGAAGGTTAAACACAAAGGACCTATGACATAACGAAACGCATCCCCTTTTGTAGAATGCCAAATCTGACAGCAATTTTGTGTACCAAAAAAGCAGTCACCTACCGCTAAACTCCAGGCCATACAAGCTACTTTAGTGTTATTATGTATTGTTTTTATAACAAAGCCAACAATTTTTCTTTGGCTGCTGCTGTACAGGAATATGTACTTGATGAAAAGATGACAGAGTAGTAGTTGGAGCAGCTGAAGGCGAGGCTGAAATTTCGACGGAAATGCCTGCCAGCTGTTGTGATAGATTTTCGCCAAAATCTTTCTGGCTGTAGCTACCAAACCTAGTTTCAACATTCTGCATTGCCAAACTTGAAATAATAAGAAACTACTGTACACAAGTGTACACAATATGTATTTCTCATTTGGTCAACGCTCCCTGATCCCTTCAGAGACTTGGTTCCCCAGTAGCAATGGATACTATTAGGGAGGGAAGTGAAGTCCCATGTCAATGATCAATCCCAGAAAACTGTGAAACTCTTCTGGGGTCTCTTCGTCCCATGCCCCTGCACTGTGTGTTTGCATACAACGGCCTACTAAGGACAACCTCCCACCCGTTCCGGTTTGTAAAACCACATATGAATCAACATAATAAGTCTATTTCACAGTGTTTTAGTGGCAGTCTACATCACCCTACGCACGTCACCTAAATCTATACCTTCTTCCTCCATCCTCACATGGTCTTCAACATTGTGAGCGCAAGCTCATCAGCAGTCAGCTACCTCTTCAGGCCTGCAAGGAGGTCTGTGTAGGTCTTGTCATCCTCCATCCTAAACAACAGTAAAATCATACAAATGTAATACATTTATTAATTAAAAAAATAAAATCACAAAACTACAGATGTGTGCGTGTGTGCATATACATACACAGGAAGAGGTAGCCTAAACTATTGAAGCATTTTGAGTAACTCAAAAATATTTAGAATCTTTAGAAGTATGAAAAGTCATTTTATTACACATGGGTTTAGCTACCCTAAATCTGATTGCCTGGCTGGCATTAAGATAAAGACAGATTACATTTCACCTAGTAACTAACTGCTTAAATGCAATAATGACATTTCTGAAATAATATGTGATTTCACATCATGTTTGCTATAAAACTACATATTGAGAAGAGTAGAATATCAAGTCATGCCATCTTAGAAAATGTTGAGACAAGCACGTCTGCTGTTTGTCATTTAGAATTAAGGTAAAACAGTTCACTACAAACTGCCTAGCGAGGTAACAACCCCGATGAGAGGCAATACGTTAATTAGCACTACATTTCTGACAGAATCCGTGATTCCACATCTTGTTTTCTACAACTACATATTGAAAGGAGTAAAAATATCGCTCAACTTATTTCATGTAAGAGAACGCAACTTAGAAACGCGGCGCCCATTGATTTATTCAGCTTTTGTATGCTATACTGACTTGCCAATATAATGCTTGCCTAGCAAGCAAATTGGTACTAGAAAACAAACTTACTTACAGGTTTTATACTAACAGGTTTTTAAATGAAATTGTCAAATGAAAATAACTGATATAAAAAGCAAACGAGAATACTGCAAGCAGTTCAGAGTAATGCAGCTGGCTAAAGTTACATGACGATGCACTTAGCCCCCGCTATGCCATAATGTTGACGCTGATGAGAAAGCATATTACTGTCAAATAACATGATTTTATGACTACAAATTAAGATTAACCATAACTATAAAAGATGTAAAATATATATTACCTCAGTTTATTCAGCGTGTGTGTGGTTTCCAGTCGAGGTAAACTCCAACGAAGTGCAGGTGGCATCTGGCGGTCCATGTTAAAATGTACGACTGAAGTGAAAAGTTTTTTTCATAACTCATCTTCAAGTATCCAAAACATTTCGCGCCATAAACCCATTAACCAATCATATCAAATTGATGCTTATGTTGTCAGCATTACGGGGAAGATTTTAGAAATAAAATCAGTCATTGGACAGCTTAGATATAAGAATGATTGGTCATCGTGAAAATTTTAACGAAATTAGAACTGTCGGGCTTGTAAGAGCTAATGTGAAGAAAGGATATATTTGGCTAACGGAAGTATCAGCTAACGTGAAGAACCGATACATTTGGCTAAGTATCAGCTAAAATCTAACATGAAGAAGCGATTGCAGCCTTTCATCCTCCACAGAAATTTCTTGGTGAGTCACAAATCTCTCTGTTGGTTATCATCATTATGTAAAAGGGACGTTATTTTTCGCTATCCCAATATGTTAAGTTTTTCAATTAAATGACGAAGCTTGCAGTGAACTGTTAACTGACTTAGGCAGTGAACTGTTAACATTAACTTAACTTTATGTTACTTGAGTTGAAGTTTTATTATTATTCATTGTTATCATGCTGATAGATTTTATGTAAGGTAATGTATGAAGTGTTTAAAATGGTGTTATATGAAATGCAGAGAAATGGACATCCTGTTTGTTTGGGGTCCGAAATTAATAATATTACATGCGCTTGTGCACCTTACCTAATGTAAATAACGTTCGATTTTTTTTGCATGAGGAAAAAGTTTGGCAGCTGCTAACATGAACATGAGAATACATGCCTAATAGCTAACGCATTGTAATTAATGTGAGCTATCATTGCAAAGTTATTCACTATTCTGAGTTTATTTAATTCATGGGCTTCGCATAAATTCTGTCTCAAAGTGTTAGGACAAGGAGAGTTTCATTGAGATAATTGTTACATTTTATACTCTATTCGCTCAAGCTTTATATGATTTAAAAAAAAAAACAATAACTGGTTTAACAGTTGCCAGACGACATGCTGAATACAAGCATGGATTTTGTGACACGCATTGGTGTTTCACCTACAGACTGGGATGGCGCAGGAGCTGGTGACTTCAACCCACAGTCTTCAGAACCACCAGTCACCAAGCATAGCTGCTCCTAATGGTATGATGCTATTTCCTATTGCCACTACAGTGAGCATATTTTGTCATTCATTTTAGAAACGCCAAGCTGACAGTGGGTTATGAAAGTTAATAACAATTAAGTTTCTCAAACTTGTTTAATTTTCTTCTCTCCAGACATTTCCCTTTCTAGAGCAGATGGTGCTGTACAACTTCTCCTAAACTGGTATTCTGCAAGATGCAGCACGGAAATAGGAAGAGGCCACTCAATGACATGATACAAAGACTTCAAATGGTAGGAATATTCCATCTTTAGTGTTTTAGTGTCCCCTTCCGTATTTTTTTATCTTTCAAATGACCCATTGTCAGTCTTCAAATCAGAATCAGTCTTTTCTAACTGGAAGCAAGACGGTGGCTTCAAAGACCATTCCATATCAAACTATTGTAAAAATAGTTGTTGAAAAAATTGTGTAAATATGATGTAGTTGTTGCTCCTGTGTCGTGCTCGTGTGTGTGGACTGTGCGTGTGTGTTTATTTTAATGTACGCAAACTGGCAGTGAAAGTAGTTTCTCTTATCAACAAAAGGGGAAAGAGTTAAAGTAAAACTTGTTTAATTGAACGAAAAATGTGTGTATGATGATGTATGATTTGTGTTTAAAAATGTATTTCCAATGAAGTGTCTATAATATTTTAGTTTTATATTGTGTTTTCAATGCACATTATAAATAAATGAGAAAATTGTTTGTTTTTTTTAGCATTTAGCATTCAAGTATTTGAACAAGTGAAATGTTGTGAAATGTAAACACATTACTGCTGTGATGTAGTCTAGTTAGCTGTAGTGGGTATACTGTGATCAACCCCAAATATTAATACCTATCCTTGTCTGTTTTAAGTGGGTATACTGAGATGGTGATGGTTTTTAAGTGGGTATACCAGAGACTTTCTAATGAGGAAACACAGCATAGAAATGCATGGGGCTAATTTGTAACGCCAATATGGCCGTTATCTACACATATCTCACCCCTTCCTCGGCAAAAATTCGACATGTGAATACATTGAGCCAATCATGTGTTGTGAACTTGCCGCTGGAGCAAGATTGGTGTCGTGAAGCCTTGGACACGCACAATTCTGCCGAATAGTATGAGTGCCCAAATAGCGTTGCAATATGGCAGTTGAGTGGAGGGACTTGCCTAAAAGGACTTTGGGTATACTTCGTATAGTTCTGCATATCATGTAGACTACGTGCCTCTGCCTTACTGAACAAGGGATTTTTATGTGTATAGATGTTGACCGGTTCTTGTCCCTTTGTGGCCCCTGTCTCAGAAAAATCCTAGAACCACCACTGCCGTAAGTCAGTCAACAGGCTAAACTAAAAATACCGGAGAAATGTCAATAGCGACCTTGCCATTTAACCCTTAAAGGGTTTTGAAGTTCCGCAACAATTGAAGGTTCTAAAATTCTATGTTGAATTCAATGAACCCAGATATTCTTTAGAACGTTCATTTCTCAACATTCCTGTCACACCAGTGTGACGGTACTCCTTTAAGGGTTAAGTGTGATAAAATAAAAGTCTGATGTTTATGTATGTAACGCTGTATAATTTCATGTATGAAAGTTGTACTGTAGCAGATGTCTCTTTAAGAATTGCGGCCGGCCGTGGCCTTTACAGGAGAATATAGAACGGCCGTCAACGGCCGCTATGGGGTATAGCCATGGGTTAAACCATACTGATTTCAAGGTTCTTGGAATGTTTTTACCATATTATTGCAATGATATTGCAATGTTATTTGCAATATTATTACATACTTCTTACAGGGTTGTTGGAATCCCAACCTTATTTCAAAGTCCTTCTGATGTTTTAGCCATAGTTTGCTACCATAACTTAAACTTAACCTCAGTCTTATTTGCTGGTTACAATAACTAGGTCAATAGATTTTACTGTGTCTAGTTCTCGATACTTTGTACAATAAGATTAATATTTTGATACGACAGTCAATGGGTTTGCCATTCTGAGTACCGTTTTGGTCAGTCTCTATTGTTTTTCGGTGGTGAGCGACGCAGAGACAGGCACTGCAAAGCAACCCGACGCAGAACAATAAAATGGTCACGACGCCGTAGGAGTGGCGGCGTAGCTAAGCTGTTGAGTTGACGAGGAAGCATGTTGAGCACCACCATAATGCTTGGTATCCCCTGTGTCTTTGTCGCTCACCACCATCACTGTATGGCCGAAATGGTATTCTACTCAGAATGGCAAATCCCATAGACTGTCGTGCCAAAATATTAATCTCATTTGCTTGGCCCTTTCTTGCTTGATATTGTACAAAGCATCGAAAAATAGACACAGTAAACCAGCAAATAAGTCTGAGGGATCTGCCAACCATTTTCAGTTAAAAAAAGTTAGAGTTAAGTTAGAAAAACAGTTTTCAAGAACCCAGTTCAAATCTGTCTAGGTCAGAATGAGTCAGGTAAAGAGTGTTTTGCACAGTATGTTCCTATTAAACAGACAATTAATTCTCTATTCCATTACCAATCAGTGCATGAACAATATAAGTATGTGTGGGATGGCAAAAACATGGCTGAGAATGTGCTCTTCCAGACTGACCATCACTGAGCTTGATCCTGTATCAGGATGCATTTGACCCACTAGGATCTGGAAAGAAAAAACAAGATATTTGTGGTGTATCTAACGCTTGCAGATTTAATGCCACATAACAGATCCAGCACTGATCAAATGCAACTTGTTCTTCTCTGATCACGATTTTAAGTATTTTGGTCAAGACTTGGATATGGGAACCCTCGTCAATGACCTTAAAGATCTTGAGCTCAATCTTTCTAATGGAAAGGTCTACAAGAGAACTCAGGTGACAACCTGGGTTCACATAGCATAGAAGGCTTTGTGGAGAACTTCAGCAGGAGTTCACACTTCTGCAGATATTGTGATATCAGCAGAGAAGCGTTCCATGCAGATCCTCTTATCCAGGTCACAAAACGCACAGTGCAGTCATACAATGCCGTCATACAATGAGCAGTGAAGGGCAGTCTTATATCTAGTGGAGGTGTTAAAATTTGACTCTGTGTTTAATACACTCAAATACTCCAGTCAGGGTTGACTCCATGTCTTGGCCACGATCTTTTTGAAGGCTAAAATGTTTAGCTACCTTGAGTTATTCGACGAATAAATCAGTTCAAGTATCTTGGTAGGGATGCTAATGACAAACCGTGTGAGGTTAATCCAGGGGACATGCTGTGCAGAATTGGAATTTTCTGAGAATGTTGCCTGTTTTGAGACAAAGTACAAAATCCAGGTGACAACCAAAGTATGGCTGTTGGCCAGATAGCATACCTAAGAGTTCTGATTGATGAATTGCCGAATCTAAACCTTTCCTGACAACCCACTAAAGTCATTATCCTGAGCGCATTCTCCAATATGGGCCACTTATTCGCCTATGGACTTTAAGATTTCAGAGCAAACACACATATTTCAAGCAGTGTTTGAAAAAATTTGGCAATTTTAAGAATCCATGTTCTACTCTTGCAGAGAGACATCAGGCCTTTCTGAGTGCTGGTACCTTCCTCCCTCCATGTGTTTCCGTGGAGAGGGGCACACAGTTTTTCTCAGATGACTACAATGATGTAATCAGAAGTAATTGTTGATGTAATTCAAAAGAAAATAGCCTTTTCTTTTCACGCCAAGATATATGTATATGCCCATTTTGAGCTGCTCACAGACATCAATGTGCCTCGTAGCTTGGAACTCAGTATGGAGGAATGTGGAAGAGCAATCACAGATTACTTCAGGGGTACAAAAGGGTTCATGCTACGTTTTAGACATATGCAGTAGAAAGACCTGTACAAATGGTTACCCATTAAATTTGGAATGCCAAATCTATTTAGCATTTTGACTGTAGCTACTTCAGAAACCTACCCCATTGGCATAGGTTACTCTCAACGACCTGTAGTGTGTTTATATCTTTTCTTCTTTAAAAGCTTATTATGGTAGACATGATGTACTTGTTCCCTACAGATGTCTGCTACTGCAGCTGACGTTGAGACAACTCTCAGTCTTCCTGCAAGTCCTCGCCTGATACTGCCTGGTATACATACATTTCATTTAGATTCATTTATATATATCATATTGGCCATTTATCTCGAGTTTACAAACGTTTTCACAAGGTAAAATACATTCCCATGTTGAAGGCCATGAGGGCCGTGTTAATCTCTGAGGGCATCACACCAACATTTGCCACGGGACTTGCAGCTGTGTTTGCAATCTACTACATATTCAACCTTCATTATCAAGTTGAGGCAGCCTGCACTCTGGAATTAATTCAGAGGTAAACCCCTTTTATTCCTTGTCATTATTATATGGATAATTCCAAATTAATCTGTTTGTATTTTTTGCATAAAATGGTATAATTGACAGCAATGGCGGTTCTAGGATTTTTCTGAGACAGGGGTCACAAAGGGGCCACATTATACACTGAGGGGCCAAGAACCCGTCAACATCCATACACAGAAAATCCCTTGTTCAGTAGTCTACGTGATATGCAGGACTATACGCAGTATACCCAAAGTCATTTTAGGTAAGTCCCTCCACTTAACGGCCATATTGTAACGCTTTTTTGGCACTCATCGGGCATCCTATTTGGCAGAAATGTGCGTGCTCCCTTCACGACACCCTTCACGACACCAATCTTGCTCCAGCGGCAAGTTCACAACACATGATTGGCACGATGTCTTCACATCACACAACATATTTGGCTCAATGTATTCACATGTAGAAGTTTTGCCGAGGAAGGGGTGGGATATGTGTAGACAACGGCCATATTGGCGTTACAAACTAGCCCCATGCATTTCTATGGAGGATTTTTTGAGTGCTGTCCTATAATTTGCATTGAAAACACAATATAAAACTAAAATATATTAGACACTTCAGTGGAAATACACTATTTATTTATACACATATATTTTTTTAAACAGAAATCATACATCATACACACATTTTTCGTTCAATTAAACAAGTTTTACTTTAACTCTTTCCCCTTTTGTTGATAAGAGAACCCACTTTCACTGCCAATTTGCGTACATTAAAACAAACACACACACATATAGCATGAGGAAAAACTACATCATATTTACACAATATTTTCAACGACTATTTTTACAATGGTTTGATTTGGAATGCCACCGTCTTGCTTGTTAGAACAGCCTGATTCTGATTTGAAGACTGACAATGGGTCATTTGAAAGCGTAAAAATTACGGAAGGGGTAGCAAAACACTAAAGATGGAATATTCCTACCATTTGAAGTCTTTGTATCAGAAGTCATTGAGTGGCCTCTTCCTATTTCCGTGCTGCATCTTGCGGAATACCAGTTTAGGAGAGGTTGTACAGAACCATCTGCTCTAGAATGGGAAATGTCTGACGAGAAGAAAATGAAACACGTTTGAGTATTATTATTGACCATTGACATTGTTATTAACTTTCATAACCTACTGGTTCTAAACCTGGCGTTTCTAAAATGAATGACAAAATATGCTCACTGTAGTTGCAATAGGATATAGCATCATACCATTTTGTAGGGATGTGCCGAGCGAGGTTTTTGAAACAGGGGCGCTTCTACAGCCAAACTGGTTTGATGCTTCGAAGCTTTTGACACACTACTCCACAACGCCATCTGGTGGTAAATAAAAATCCCTACACCAACAATACAGACAAAAGCTCCTTCATAGGCACTATTCTTGACGTTGTTTAGGCTACTAATGTAGGCCTAGCATACTGGCTAAAGATACATTCATATGTGGAACAGATGTTCCCGTAAGAGCCTGATATATACTGGTCAGAGCATGAAGATGTTAGACATTATGTATATAATTATTTAATGCATTAACAGTTTACTTATTTGGGTGAGTCTCTGCTGTGTTTTGAGACCTGCATGACGTGTCAGGTGTTACTGTGTTAATGAAATTAAATCAATCAATCAATTGTCGCGAATAGAACATTACAACGCTGTACTTCACCCCAACGATATAGCTAAATGCCTGGGGTGCTTGGAATAGTGGGCTGCAAGCGAGGTGTACTTGCGCCTTCCCGCAGGCTTTAGCGAAGTGTACTTGCACATTCCACTCATTTTCCATGGCACCGTGCGCCTTTACGAATCAACATAAGGCTATATATCACCTGATATTTGGTCTGCCTAAACATAACAAATATGCACTAAGGCAAAAGGCATTTATGCGGTATACATAATTAATATCACAACTGACTTTAACGGTCAATATGTCAAACGTGCAGACGTTATGCAATAATATAAATAACATCACTGTTTCTAAGTAATAACAACATTACTGTTTTTATTACAGCTTTATAAACTGTCAAATGGTTTGGGACAACAAAATGCGCATTCTCAATGTAACGAGAATGCCCGGCAGTGTGCATATGATGCACATATTTTCAACAGCAGCCTATGAACAACACCACAAAGGGCAAGCGACAAATCGACTTGACTGAGCCCCTTTTCCCTCAGTCACAAGGCCTTGGAGGACTGTATTAGCCTATTTCTGTCCTGATGTTGCTGATCTATGATCTCAGGCAGGGGGTGTATTTCAAAGCAAAGCCATTATTGCTTAAGGGGGAACCATTTCCGTTGACTGAATATAAGGGAATATACCTTATATGTTTCGTATAGTACCACATACAGCCACATTTCTCCTCCATTGTACTACAACTAGGAAAGATGATTCACATGACAGGTTACGCTTTAATGTAGGCCAGAATGAAGGCAGAAATGAGTAGGCCAAGTATGCCATACTATTGTAGCCTATGTAGACAACACAAACGTTATAGCTCAACTTCTGTATGCAGTTTTTTTGTATTATTGTTTTAAGAAGACTTTGGTTATATGGTCCATTTCGTAAGAGTACCCTATTCATGGCTTTCATAAGTTCCATTATAGGAGTATTAATTAAGCACCATACATTCATAATCTAGGCACGTGTGGAAAGGGATCTAATAAAACCCATCAATAGACAAACTATATGATAGCATACCGTGATAGTGTTTACTTCGGTTACATAAGAAGCAACAGCGTCGAATGAAAACGTAGGATGGCCTATTTGATACACAAACAAGCGGTGTACAACGTTAACAAATGGGTTAAATAAAAACAGGAGCATATTTGTTAGCTTTAACTCAAATGTGAATGGTAGAAGCTATTACATACAATGTAATAAATCAATGCAGTCTGCATTCATAATTCTAGGTGCTGTATTTTATACACCTGTGGAACGTGACCTGATGTAAACTTGAACCAGAGCGTCAATATCTGTCACGTCTGTAATTACGTTAACGTTCCAGTTAATGCGAGACACGACAAGTAAAAACATCGTTTTTTTATGCACTGGTCAAATTCGACATTTTTGGCTAATTAACCTTGGCATGTATTCTTTCACACTACTACAACAACAAATGTGATTTACACATTTAGGTGTTTATTTCATTACCTTTTGTCTACTCGCGCCTGAATATTTCTCCTAAATTCACTAAAAGTTAAGTTCTAACGTTTCATGCTGTACCGTGTTGGTGATAGGAAACATATCATGTGTTGGAAAGTTTTCTGCATTATTTCTTGCATGACGTAGTGCAAACTAAATATGGACACTTTCTTTGTATCCGCAACCAATCATAAAAAGTTGGCAGGTGTACAAACAGACAGGCACACACATAAATACACTGTTATCACCACACTGGTCTGATCTGGGTCCTCATTAGAAGTATTGAAGTATGTATTCAGAAGTATGTTTCCTAACTGCATTTAGGAAAAAATCCTATCTTAAGATAGGAATTTGGTCATTACAGAACCATCCTAACTCAAGTATTTCCTAACTTAGGAATCATAACTTAGGATGGCACATACCTTGTCCTAAATGCAAAATAACTGCCAAACTGACTGCAACAGTATTGTTGCTTAGCCTATGACAAAATGATGAACATGACTGTTAGGGACATCATAACGTTTTTTTTTTCACAAAATTAGTTAAGTGAAAACTTAAAAATGTAGGCCTATAAGCTATGTGTTTTAATCATTTACAACATTTATAACAAATAAATATTAATCTTTATTACAGAATATTAGACCTTTTATTATTTATATTTATTTTATATTATTATTAATATAATTAATGTTTTTTGTTTTTCATCCTATACAGCAAATAAATAAATATTGAAACACTCTCTTGCATCCTACATAGGCTTAACCCAAGGCCTATTTCTCTGATATTATGGTTTGTCCATCTTGAGCAACCAACTGTCAAAGATTCTTTAGAATACCATCTTTGTAATCTGACATTTTAATCATAGATACAGGCAGTCTCGTATAAATTCTGAGATAAGATAGGACACAGCCATGAGTTTAGGAAGGGCTTCTATAATAGGAATATAGGATTTTTTTTACCTATCTATGAAACTTAATTTAAGATAGGATAAGGACAAGGATATTTTTCTGTAATTAGGCCACTGAAATGATCGCACGTGTGATTCAGAGAAAACGTGCGTACGCCACCCTTCCAGATGTGCCCATTATAAATCACAAATGAACGTCAACTTGTGCTCAGCCGGATTGTTTTAGGTCTCCACCTTGTGTTTATACCCTTGTGTTTATCATTAGCATATGTTTTAATGAAATCAATGGCCTAAAAGATGTAGCTTATGTAAAATTATATATTGAAAACATTGTATAGGCCTAGCCTATGCCATCTGATGTTAAAACTAGCCTATATGCATCAGATCGAATAGCTTACCTAATTATGTTTTTTCCAGCAAAGCTTTCTGGAAAGAGATCGTATGCATCCATGTTCATTGTCCTCTGCTTCCTTTCATTCCTTCTGCTTGCAGTAATGTCAATAATCAACATTTCGTATGTTTGTAAGTAAGCTAGGCCTACTTTGTAGAAAAAAAAAGGGTAGACCTAGCATAGGAAGGAAACACCTACGTTTCCAATATGACCCTGGGGTAATATGCTGATTTAGCCTACAAAACAGAGGACTAAATTATAAGTGTGATATGTCATATAGGCTTAACGTTTCTTTTAGTGTAGGCTATATTTTTGCTGAAAAAGTAGCCTAGTTCGCCGGTCATTTTTCATTCATTCTGCATATCTTTGTGATCATTTTCTTTCAATAATGTCCAATGGCTTAAACATTGTCCTTTATTGTTTGCTTTACCTTTATACCTTTATATCCTACATTAACTCCGACGCAACACTAAAAATGAAGATGCCCTGCTTTCAGAGGATAACTTCCGTCCCTTGGTTGTGTAGGCTATATATGATATAAAATATCTATAGCTTACAGTCAAATATTACCTTTCTGTTACGAAGTTGGGAGTAGGCCTATGAGTGCAAATTAGGATGTAGGGGAGGCTAAACGCGAGTAAACGCAGTTTATCCACCTCTGACATTTTAGAAATAGAGTTTAGGCCTACCCACCTCTTATTAGAGTTTATCCACCTCTCAAAAAAAAAGTTAAAAGTTTATTCACTTTTAACTTTCAAAACTGTATGATCAAATTTACTATCCTATATTTCCTTATATTATATACTGCACAATAACCTCCAACATTATCAAACTGTTCGAATGCCTTTTTGAATGCCTAAAACGAGTGCAATTGGACATTTGATGGTCAATATTAGATTGGTGAGAACACAATACTAGATCACCTGTAAGAATTTTGATGTCAACTCAACGTATGTACTCCCAATCATCCGTCAATTGATCTAAAGTGCATTTTACTCCGGATAATTCCGTGGACCATTCTTAGTATGTTGATAACCAACTACGCTATTAGCTTTTACATCAGGAACTTTTTTTCTAGATATTACGATGTACTTTTAGGATGTACTACAACTGGAAAGCTTGATTCATGTGCCAAGCTGTGCTTTAATTTATAGGCCAGAATAATAAAGAAATTAGTAGTAGTAGTCCAAGTAAACATACTCTGTACTCTATATTGACAACACGTTAGTAGTGTGGCAGACTTTGGGCATACGGTCCTTTTCTTAACAGTCTTAACAGATAGTCATGACTATCATCAGGTTTAAATACACCCTTTCCCACAGGTGTAGTTAATCGACCCAGAGCCATAGTATTCGTACTTTATCTGGTTAACGTTAACATTAGTTAAAACGATGCTGAGCACATTCTTAGCTGGGAGCTACGTTAGGTTTGGTTGTGGTTAGCTAACGTTATCGAAATCTACAGCTAAACCAGTCACTTTAAAGTTGACGTTTATTAAGTGGGTTTCCTCACATAATGAATTTTAACGGATAGGGTAGCAAAGTGCTAACGTTAACCATTT
The DNA here is from genome assembly GCF_018492685.1 of Alosa sapidissima. Classification (NCBI taxonomy): domain Eukaryota; kingdom Metazoa; phylum Chordata; class Actinopteri; order Clupeiformes; family Clupeidae; genus Alosa; species Alosa sapidissima. The sequence goes on along the minus strand of NW_024582160.1, from coordinate 131,446 downwards.
CCCTAACGTTATAACGTTAGTTTGGCTATGTGTGACCTAACATTTCACATAACATAATGTTTGACGAGATTAATGAGTCAATACCAAAAACCTGTCTGTAATTAGAAATGTGCTTCTTAAGGAGAGTTTTACGTGCAAATAAAATGGGAATCATGGTAGGCTGGTCAGACCATAAAGTTAAAAAGATTCACAGCTCCAGATTGCAGCGGTTGATCGCTTTCAGCTGCAGGTCATGTCATAATGCAAAAGGTTGAGGCCATGGCGGAATTTATTGCTCTTTTTTTATCATAAATATCTCAAAAAGTCCGTTTCAATTACATTTTCTAAGATGGCATGACTTGAAATAGATGAAGCACAACTCTTCTCAATATGTAGTTATAGAAAACATGACGTGATATCAAATATTCTGTCAGAAATGTAATTATTGCATTTCAAGCAGTTTGTTACTAGGTGAAATGTAATCTGTCTTTATCTTGATGCCAGCCAGGCAATCAGATTTAGGGTAGCTAAATCATGTGTAATAAAATGACTTTTCATACTTAGAAATATTTCGAGTATATTCTGAGGATGCTTCAATAGTTTAGGCTACCTCTTCTTTTGTGTGCATACATGCACAAATCTGTAGTTTGTGATTTTATTTTTTACATTAATAAAGGTATTTGTATGATTTCACTGTTGTTTCAGATGGAGGATGACAAGACCTACACTGGCCTTCTCGCCAGCCTGAAGAGGTAGCTGACTGCTCATGAACTTGCGCTCATAATGCAGAAGACAATGAGGGGATGGAGGAAGAATGTATAGATTTATGTGCCGTGCGTAGGTTGGTGCAGACTTCCACACACTGTGTGAAATTGTATATTGTATATTCTGAAAATGTATGTGTATATCCACATATCCTCCACAGGTTTGTTCTAAGTATGTAATCCACTTTCAAATGTTTAGAACACATTGAGTTATGAGTGATGTTGATTCCTAGCTTTTCCTAAATAATAATACATTTTAAATATGTATATCATTTTCATATTATACTGATTTATATAAGGAAGTTCTATTTTTTTGTAATCAAATGTATTTTATGTCTCTCTGACTTCATGTATTAATGGTAAGGTAAAGTATGTTTTTTTATGTCATTCTTATGGACTGTAGCTTATATACAAATAAATGGTTTATTTTTATAGACCAAATAAATCTAAACCATTGTTTCTGACTTGATTATTAGTTTTTATGCATACTTTTATTTTGTTGGTGAAAAAGTGACTTCAACATTCTAAATCCCGTTTCCTGCATTTTTTTTACACTGATCACTAAAATTATCGTAACTTTTGAAAGGTTAATGTTATTCCGATACAGTCTTTTTTGTTAAATAGCCCACAGCTCTCTGAACATTTCATATAGATATATTTTTCTCTATCTTATAGAGAAATATGATGAAAATTCATTTTTATATTTATTGAAATTAAATTTTGACAAATTCCGGATATACATTTTTGGAGAGGATTTTGAAATACTGTTCATTACTGTATCAACATTACCATATGTATCATTTCATAGAACTGATTCTTTTCATTACAATGGTATGTACAGTGGGCATCGCTTTCAAATGACCACTTCATTCGCGCATTACGCGGCGTGAAGCTGCGTGAAGCTTTACTACCACTTTCAGCCACTGTGCGTCGCTCTGCCTGCGGTCCCTTCTGAAAAAGCAAGATCTACCATAAAACATAATTGTTGCCGAGAGTAATCCCAGCCTACGAATTCAATAACAAAATAAATCATGCATAATTAAACATTACCTCGATTTAGGCTGCTTGGGTATGGTTTAAGGCTTGACTACACGGTGGTAACGAAAATCGAAATCGAAATTTGCTGTCTACATTATTGTCAGTGTTGGGGTTAATGCAACTACGCAAATCAAAACAGTGGTGTGATAATTGAGCCAGTAGAGAAATAACTGTTCAGAATTAATCTGTAGCCTTGGGTATGCTTCTGTAGAAAACAATGTTGTTGCCGATTTAATACTATCTGGCGACGTTTTTAACAGGCTACGCAATAGAGGCTTAGACAACTATGACCCACGTTTTGGTTTCGTAAATTAATTTGCCCTACTTCTTTGACTGCAATGTAGTCAATTGACTGCTTGACATGTCATTTTTATTTTTCTGTACAATAAACAAATGCATCTGCTTTATGCCGCAGAATTACATTCATATTTGGAACTTACATAGTCCAATGCATCGTTCCACTACGTTAGTGTTTCCCAAAACCATAGTAGCAATGAACGTTCGCAACCAGTATCGTAAAGTTGTGTAGTTACAACTACGCCTCTCGACCTGTGGTAGAATGCTAGAAGCATAGTTCCAGGGATCTTCATGTCAAAGACGTCATTGACGCCAGTTGTTTGCAAATTAATAATGATAAATATATTTAGGTTTCTAATTGATATTTACACTTCTAACCACCATACATCCATATTTTAAAATGCCCAAGGCAGAAAATACATAAATTAAAAGTCAATTTGCAGCCATGTGCACGTAAGTAAAAGGCAGATAAATAATAAGGTTATTTTATCGCACTTTTTGACGAGTCAGATGAGAATATGTAGCCTTTGATTTTTATGGAGGGGGGGGGTCCTTGTTAGTTTTACGCAAACCAAGCCAAGAAGGCTGATTCTTATTTTGATAATATGATCTGCACAAAAGATAAACTTAGGTAAACAACGATGTCAATATTGTTGTCAACGTCTTAATCCAGATTCAAACTACTTGGACAGGGGACTGGTAACTGCTGTGAAACGGCGGCTGTCATCTGCCGGCCTTAACGCAATGCGCCACAGAAGTATGTGCAGGTGCCCGTTCACGTGCTACTAAATGTCATTAACCACCTTAGTCTCTTAGTCTTAGTCTACTGAAGTTTTGGGAAACAGTCGTAACTTACATGTTGGTTAGTTGAACGATGCATCCTGTTAGTAAAAAGCTAACCTCCGTAGTTGTACGGGAAACGCCCCCCAGATCAGCTTGTAGGCCATTAGCAATCTGTTTATTTTAATTTATGAAGCCTACACAGTATATTACATGCCACATTCTCACTTTCAATAGACAGATGCAATAGCCATTGGTCAAGTATTGAGTATAAAGCAATTAAGATAGTACCCTATACAAAAAGTACTTCGATCATACTATCATAAAAATTCGTTAAAACGAATAGCATTTTGCAACTTGTCAAAACACTGGATTAAATATCGTAGGCACAGGAGAAAACTTGTACATCCATTGGTCCGTGGGGAGATAATGTGCCAGTTGCCTCTCCCTTCTGTATGACTTGTTCGGCTGTGAGCTTGTTTCGCAAAAAAAAAAACTATTGCAGATATCAATGCGTCTTTGTTCATGGGTTTGGCCTCACAGCAGAGGCTTAGACAACTATGACCCATGTTTTGGTTTCATAATTTGCACTACTTATTGACTTGACAGGTTATTTTAATTTTTCTGTACAATACACAAATACATCTGCTTTATGCCGCAGAATTATGCACTTGGACATTTTGGAGAGAACGCACGCAAGAATCTGTAGGCTATTTGTGGCTGGTTACCAGCAAACAATGTTTAATGCATTAACTCAAGACGTCAAACATTTTCTAAACAATACAAACAGAAAGGATGCAGCAGGCAGCAAATGTAGAAGAGTCATTTCCAGTGGAAGAACAAAATGCTGAATGAAGCCTAAATTTATGAAGGCATATCTGGCAAGTTTTTATTTTTTGAAGACGTAAATGGCCTAGTTTGCAAGAAGGAGACATAAAGCGTGAGCATGCCACACTATCCACAGCTGTGGTAGCGGGGGTAGGAGGATTACTGTTAGCGCAGGATTTTTATAAAATTCTTCAACAGAAGGCCTGCCTCGACTGCAGGCTTGTGGATTGCGCAGCCTACAGTAAGTAGGTCTAGTGAGTTAGGAGTCCTCTAGACTTCTTTTCAGCTATCTCAGAGGTGGAAAGTTGCATTCGTTGGGGGCAGGGCCGGGTTAACAATTCATAGACCCTTGGGAACAAATGTTTGATGCCCCCCCCTGCCCCCCAGCCAACGTGAATCAGTGTCAGGTGAATTAGGAAATGCCTTATGGCTGAAAGCTGCTTTGGGATCCCCCCTGTCAAGCAATAACCATACAAAAAGTTAAAAACAGATGACATGATGCGCATCACTGACATAATGCGCAAATAATATAGCCTAGATATTCCAATATATTCGAATACATGTGTTTATTTTAGAGGGGATATTCGAACGTCATTTTTGAGCAATTTTGACAGCCCTAGTCCACTGTAGGCTACGCCAATCGTCTATTAACACCTTCCACTAACCCCGGTGAGTGGGGGGTCGCTATAATGCGTGTGAAATAGCACCATTGAGTAGTCTATGCGAAATAGCCTTAAAATCGTTCTGGTGTTGTGTGCCTTCTGGTTTCTCCACCTACTGGTTTCCTTGCGCGTGCATGCGCTGCAGCAGTTGTCAGACATTCACAAACAAGTTGTTTTAGGCGGTTTGAAGTCGCTTTTCATACGCCATGAGCGCTCGGCTACATTACAGCCACTCAGACAAAAGACATGTAAAAAATATATGTTTTGAAAACTAGCATTAAACTGGATTCGATCCCGCAAAAGCAACACATGCGTGACTCTCTCCAGAGATTCCCTGATTCCTGATTCCCTACTCTTTGAGCCAACTAATATGTTACGCGAATAAATTAACTATTGTAGGCTACCATTAATTAATAATGTAGGCAACTCCCAGGAAACATGTTGTCCAGGCTATCTGAAACAAGGGGTTGCCTCTCATCTACAACAACTGGTTACGTTGATCTGCTACAGTCGTCATTGCACTGTGCACAGTAGGCCTATGCCACTCTTTGTGGTTGATCAACTAAAAATAAAAGATGTATTTGGTGATGACGTTATTGTAGGCCTAGTAGACCTAAATTCTGAGAAATTAAATGGTACGAGAAACGATCTACATATAGCGCACCAGACCGCGATGTCTTCAAGGGTTGAATGAAGGGAGTTTGCAAAAATTAGTGTATTTTTCAAGTCAATAAACATTCTTAATTTTCGAATGTCTTTTTTCAGGGAACATCTGACTTTTAAAAACCATAGGCCTGGTAGTCGCAGTTATAAGATAAAGGCAATACCATTTGTATCACTTTAATGCAGTTCAGTGAATTAGCAAGATACCATCAGAAGGCAACAATCATAAAGCACAGTGCGCGCGCGCGCTCTCTCCCCTGCGCATAAAGGTGTCTGCGTGTTGTAGGCTAGATTTGCGTGAGTTCTTTCTTTTGCTTACTTTTGTGAGTTGCGACCACCTAGGCTATGTTATAGACGTTCTATGAGGTACCAGTGTTTAGCTGTGTCACAAAACAATAAGCTTTGTCAAACTACTTTTAAAATGATATTCAGGGCTATATACATTTTAAACATTCGGGGCTGAAGACCCGACAAAGCCTTGCGTTAATTCTTCAGGTGGGAAGTGTCAGGAATTTTCATACGAGAGACGCTCTCATTGGTGGTTATGAAGTAGGACAGCAACATATCCAATCACATTATGAGAGATGCTGAATTTAACATAAACTGCGATGTTTGATTTTAAATGAATGTAAATTTAGCCGGGACTGTAAAGCTGTCACACGTGGGTGCTCGATGTTTTCAGTGGGTGCCCGAGAGACGGAGCATCCACGGTATCGGCGCCTATGACAAGCATATCTCGCGGTTGCATCCATTACAAACAAACATGCAATGTGAACGTCTGGGATTGGGAAGAGCACTAAATGCTCTAAATACTGAATAAGCACAAAGTCAAACCTTTAAATGAAAAACACTCTTTAATAATCAAAAAAATAAACCGCTAATGAAGTAAACTTGTTACCATCAAAAATCGTTTATCGCCTGTAACTCCGTGATAACAGGATGTAACAGGAAGGCATTTGGCTGAGCAACGGAGGTTAATATGCTCTATATTTTGTCCAAATGATGTCTGTCTATCATCGTTGCATTCGGAGAAAACCAGAATGTTTAATTTGTCCTGCGTTTCTTCTACGGCAGCAAACGGGATTCACTCGCAGTTAACCAAATATTTCTTTATTAGGGCAGGGCAGGCATATTTCTGGCTATTAAATTATTTCTAAACCAGTCTGCTAAAGTTTGTAGTGAAGTCTGCGTAGGGTTTTCCAGGCTCCATTTCTTTTTACGAGACACCCTGCTCACTTGAGCAATCTACCTGATGTTTGGGTTGTTGCAGCGTCACACTGGGAAAATACAAATTAAAGTCGCGTGATACCGCGTGATCCCACGCGCGGACCGCGAGTGAAGCTGGCCAAGTCGAAGCACTGCCAATTGCATATCCCATTGATGGTATGCATTATACTCAAGAAATAAGGTTTCTTGTGTGAGGACGTCATCCAGCACCAAAAATGGAATGTTCGGCACGGGCACGAAAGGGTTAATTTTGTTCTATTGGCTGATAGTACTCTCTGTTATCCAGTTGATACCTTGGTGAAATACTGGTCTCTGCCACATACTACCACTGCTTTATTATGTAATTATTTCAAGGTTCTTGGGATGTTTTTGCCATGTTATTGTTATGAAATTGCAATGTTTTTATATACTTACTATACTTTTATATAAGGTGGCATAACATTGTGATTACCTTGCAATAACTTAGCAAAACCAACATCCTTGCAATAACGTATGGAATAACTTTGCAAATTACATTTTAACATTATGGCTAAAACACCAGACGGACATTGAAATGCGGTTGGAATATAATTGCAAAAAAGAAAACGTTCCAACAACCTTGAAATCTAAATGGAATTTGTGACTGACCTTGCAATATAATTACAATATAATAGCATCCTTGAAATAAGTATGGAATAATGCTGCAAATAACCTTGCAATATCATTGCAATATCATTTGTGACATTGCAAAGTCATTTTATACTTATTACAAGGTTGATGGGATGGTTTTGCCTTGTTAATGCAATGAAATTGCGCAGATATAACAATGAAGAATGTATAATTTCATTTCAAACATATGAAATTGAATATTGGTAGTGAGCATTTATAACTAGACAAAATGAAACATATATAATGTTATTTCAAACATGTGTGGTGTCGTGAGTAGTTTGAACAGATAACAATGGAGATTTAATAATTTTATTTCTTGAAATGCCCCCTACACTAATGTAAATTATAACTGATTTAGGTTCTTGGAATGATTTTGCCATGTTATTGTAACTTTATTTTGTAATTATTTCAAGGTTCTTGGGATGTTTTTGGCAATGAAATTGCAATGTTATTGCAATGTTATACTTACCAAGGTTGTTGGCATGGCATATTATTCCATGAAATTTGAAATAAGTATGGTATAACACTGTGATTCCCTTGCAACAACTTAGTAAAACCATTTTTTTACAAATTTCAAAATCTGTCAGATATTGTCCAAATTATTTTTTTTTCACATCTAGACATGTGAAATGCGTTAACTATGGCAACAAAAATGAAAAAAAAAATTGGTCTGATTTTTTTCTTACTTTTCAGATTTTTTTAGTTTTCGCGTTCAGGATGAGAGAGTTTTTTTTGACAAATTTGAAAATCTGTCAGACATTGTCCAAATTATTTTTTATTTCATGTCTAGACATGTGAAATGCATGAACTATGGTAAAAAAGTGAGAAAGAAAATATTGGTCTGCTTTTTTGTACTTTTCAGATTTTCTTAGTTTTCATATAAGGTTCGGGGTCAGGAAAAAAGACAGATTTTTGAAAAATTTCAAAATCTGTCAATTATTGTCCAAATTATTTTTTTTCACATCTAGACATGTGAAATGCGTTAACTATGGCAACAAAAATGAAAAAAAAAATTGGTCTGATTTTTTTCTTACTTTTCAGATTTTTTTAGTTTTCGCGTTCAGGATGAGAGAAAGTTATTTTTGACAAATTTGAAAATCTGTCAGACATTGTCCAAATTATTTTTTATTTCATGTCAAAAAGTGAAAAAGAAAAAATTGGTCTGATTTTTTGTACTTTTCGAATTTTCTTAGTTTTCATATAAGGTTCGGGGTCAGGAAAAAAGACAGATTTTTGAAAAATTTCAAAATCTGTTAATTATTGTCAAAATTATTTTTTTTCACATCTAGACATGTGAAATGCATGAACTATGGTAAAAAAAGTGAAAAAGAAAAAATTGGTCTGATTTTTTGTACTTTTCAGATTTTCTTAGTTTTCATATAAGGTTCGGGGTCAGGAAAAAAGACAGATTTTTGAAAAATTTCAAAATCTGTCAATTATTGTCCAAATTATTTTTTTTCACATCTAGACATGTGAAATGTGTTAACTATGGCAACAAAAATGAAAAAAAAAATTGGTCTGATTTTTTTCTTACTTTTCAGATTTTTTTAGTTTTCGCGTTCAGGATGAGAGAAAGTTATTTTTGACAAATTTGAAAATCTGTCAGACATTGTCCAAATTATTTTTTATTTCATGTCAAAAAGTGAAAAAGAAAAAATTGGTCTGATTTTTTGTACTTTTCGAATTTTCTTAGTTTTCATATAAGGTTCGGGGTCAGGAAAAAAGACAGATTTTTGAAAAATTTCAAAATCTGTCAATTATTGTCAAAATTATTTTTTTTCACATCTAGACATGTGAAATGCGTTAACTATGGCAACAAAAATGAAAAAAAAAATTGGTCTGATTTTTTTCTTACTTTTCAGATTTTTTTAGTTTTCGCGTTCAGGATGAGAGAGTTTTTTTTGACAAATTTGAAAATCTGTCAGACATTGTCCAAATTATTTTTTATTTCATGTCTAGACATGTGAAATGCATGAACTATGGTAAAAAAGTGAGAAAGAAAATATTGGTCTGCTTTTTTGTACTTTTCAGATTTTCTTAGTTTTCATATAAGGTTCGGGGTCAGGAAAAAAGACAGATTTTTGAAAAATTTCAAAATCTGTCAATTATTGTCCAAATTATTTTTTTTCACATCTAGACATGTGAAATGCGTTAACTATGGCAACAAAAATGAAAAAAAAAATTGGTCTGATTTTTTTCTTACTTTTCAGATTTTTTTAGTTTTCGCGTTCAGGATGAGAGAAAGTTATTTTTGACAAATTTGAAAATCTGTCAGACATTGTCCAAATTATTTTTTATTTCATGTCAAAAAGTGAAAAAGAAAAAATTGGTCTGATTTTTTGTACTTTTCGAATTTTCTTAGTTTTCATATAAGGTTCGGGGTCAGGAAAAAAGACAGATTTTTGAAAAATTTCAAAATCTGTCAATTATTGTCAAAATTATTTTTTTTCACATCTAGACATGTGAAATGCGTTAACTATGGCAACAAAAATGAAAAAAAAAAATTGGTCTGATTTTTTTCTTACTTTTCAGATTTTTTTAGTTTTCGCGGTCTGGATGAGAGAAAGTTTTTTTTTACAAAGTTCAAAATCTGTCAGACATTGTCCAAATTATTTTTTATTTCGTGTCTAGACATGTGAAATGCATGAGCTATGGGAAAAAAAGTGAAAAAAAATTTGGTATGATTTTTTCGTACTTTTCAGATTTTCTTAGTTTTCACATAAGGTTCGGGGTCAGGAAAAAAGACAGATTTTTGAAAAATTTCAAAATCTGTCAATTATTGTCAAAATTATTTTTTTTCACATCTAGACATGTGAAATGCGTTAACTATGGCAACAAAAATGAAAAAAAAAATTGGTCTGATTTTTTTCTTACTTTTCAGATTTTTTTAGTTTTCGCGTTCAGGATGAGAGAAAGTTTTTTGAAAATCTGTCAGACATTGTCCAAATTATTTTTTATTTCATGTCAAAAAGTGAAAAAGAAAAAATTGGTCTGATTTTTTGTACTTTTCGAATTTTCTTAGTTTTCATATAAGGTTCGGGGTCAGGAAAAAAGACAGATTTTTGAAAAATTTCAAAATCTGTCAATTATTGTCAAAATTATTTTTTTTCACATCTAGACATGTGAAATGCGTTAACTATGGCAACAAAAATGAAAAAAAAAATTGGTCTGATTTTTTTCTTACTTTTCAGATTTTTTTAGTTTTCGCGTTCAGGATGAGAGAGTTTTTTTTGACAAATTTGAAAATCTGTCAGACATTGTCCAAATTATTTTTTATTTCATGTCAAAAAGTGAAAAAGAAAAAATTGGTCTGATTTTTTGTACTTTTCGAATTTTCTTAGTTTTCATATAAGGTTCGGGGTCAGGAAAAAAGACAGATTTTTGAAAAATTTCAAAATCTGTCAATTATTGTCAAAATTATTTTTTTTCACATCTAGACATGTGAAATGCATGAACTATGGTAAAAAAAGTGAAAAAGAAAAAATTGGTCTGATTTTTTGTACTTTTCAGATTTTCTTAGTTTTCATATAAGGTTCGGGGTAAGGAAAAAAGACAGATTTTTGAAAAATTTCAAAATCTGTCAATTATTGTCAAAATTATTTTTTTTCACATCTAGACATGTGAAATGCGTTAACTATGGCAACAAAAATGAAAAAAAAAATTGGTCTGATTTTTTTCTTACTTTTCAGATTTTTTTAGTTTTCGCGTTCAGGATGAGAGAGTTTTTTTTGACAAATTTGAAAATCTGTCAGACATTGTCCAAATGATTTTTTATTTCATGTCTAGACATGTGAAATGCATGAACTATGGTAAAAAAAGTGAAAAAGAAAAAATTGGTCTGATTTTTTGTACTTTTCAGATTTTCTTAGTTTTCATATAAGGTTCGGGGTAAGGAAAAAAGACAGATTTTTGAAAAATTTCAAAATCTGTCAATTATTGTCAAAATTATTTTTTTTCACATCTAGACATGTGAAATGCGTTAACTATGGCAACAAAAATGAAAAAAAAAATTGGTCTGATTTTTTTCTTACTTTTCAGATTTTTTTAGTGTTCGCGTTCAGGATGAGAGAGTTTTTTTTGACAAATTTGAAAATCTGTCAGACATTGTCCAAATGATTTTTTATTTCATGTCTAGACATGTGAAATGCATGAACTATGGTAAAAAAAGTGAAAAAGAAAAAATTGGTCTGATTTTTTGTACTTTTCAGATTTTCTTAGTTTTCATATAAGGTTCGGGGTCAGGAAAAAAGACAGATTTTTGAAAAATTTCAAAATCTGTCAATTATTGTCCAAATTATTTTTTTTCACATCTAGACATGTGAAATGCGTTAACTATGGCAACAAAAATGAAAAAAAAAATTGGTCTGATTTTTTTCTTACTTTTCAGATTTTTTTAGTTTTCGCGTTCAGGATGAGAGAAAGTTATTTTTGACAAATTTGAAAATCTGTCAGACATTGTCCAAATTATTTTTTATTTCATGTCAAAAAGTGAAAAAGAAAAAATTGGTCTGATTTTTTGTACTTTTCGAATTTTCTTAGTTTTCATATAAGGTTCGGGGTCAGGAAAAAAGACAGATTTTTGAAAAATTTCAAAATCTGTCAATTATTGTCAAAATTATTTTTTTTCACATCTAGACATGTGAAATGCATGAACTATGGTAAAAAAAGTGAAAAAGAAAAAATTGGTCTGATTTTTTGTACTTTTCAGATTTTCTTAGTTTTCATATAAGGTTCGGGGTCAGGAAAAAAGACAGATTTTTGAAAAATTTCAAAATCTGTCAATTATTGTCAAAATTATTTTTTTTCACATCTAGACATGTGAAATGCGTTAACTATGGCAACAAAAATGAAAAAAAAAAATTGGTCTGATTTTTTTCTTACTTTTCAGATTTTTTTAGTTTTCGCGGTCTGGATGAGAGAAAGTTTTTTTTTACAAAGTTCAAAATCTGTCAGACATTGTCCAAATTATTTTTTATTTCGTGTCTAGACATGTGAAATGCATGAGCTATGGGAAAAAAAGTGAAAAAAAATTTGGTATGATTTTTTCGTACTTTTCAGATTTTCTTAGTTTTCACATAAGGTTCGGGGTCAGGAAAAAAGACAGATTTTTGAAAAATTTCAAAATCTGTCAATTATTGTCAAAATTATTTTTTTTCACATCTAGACATGTGAAATGCGTTAACTATGGCAACAAAAATGAAAAAAAAAATTGGTCTGATTTTTTTCTTACTTTTCAGATTTTTTTAGTTTTCGCGTTCAGGATGAGAGAAAGTTTTTTGAAAATCTGTCAGACATTGTCCAAATTATTTTTTATTTCATGTCAAAAAGTGAAAAAGAAAAAATTGGTCTGATTTTTTGTACTTTTCGAATTTTCTTAGTTTTCATATAAGGTTCGGGGTCAGGAAAAAAGACAGATTTTTGAAAAATTTCAAAATCTGTCAATTATTGTCAAAATTATTTTTTTTCACATCTAGACATGTGAAATGCGTTAACTATGGCAACAAAAATGAAAAAAAAAATTGGTCTGATTTTTTTCTTACTTTTCAGATTTTTTTAGTTTTCGCGTTCAGGATGAGAGAGTTTTTTTTGACAAATTTGAAAATCTGTCAGACATTGTCCAAATTATTTTTTATTTCATGTCAAAAAGTGAAAAAGAAAAAATTGGTCTGATTTTTTGTACTTTTCGAATTTTCTTAGTTTTCATATAAGGTTCGGGGTCAGGAAAAAAGACAGATTTTTGAAAAATTTCAAAATCTGTCAATTATTGTCAAAATTATTTTTTTTCACATCTAGACATGTGAAATGCATGAACTATGGTAAAAAAAGTGAAAAAGAAAAAATTGGTCTGATTTTTTGTACTTTTCAGATTTTCTTAGTTTTCATATAAGGTTCGGGGTAAGGAAAAAAGACAGATTTTTGAAAAATTTCAAAATCTGTCAATTATTGTCAAAATTATTTTTTTTCACATCTAGACATGTGAAATGCGTTAACTATGGCAACAAAAATGAAAAAAAAAATTGGTCTGATTTTTTTCTTACTTTTCAGATTTTTTTAGTTTTCGCGTTCAGGATGAGAGAGTTTTTTTTGACAAATTTGAAAATCTGTCAGACATTGTCCAAATGATTTTTTATTTCATGTCTAGACATGTGAAATGCATGAACTATGGTAAAAAAAGTGAAAAAGAAAAAATTGGTCTGATTTTTTGTACTTTTCAGATTTTCTTAGTTTTCATATAAGGTTCGGGGTAAGGAAAAAAGACAGATTTTTGAAAAATTTCAAAATCTGTCAATTATTGTCAAAATTATTTTTTTTCACATCTAGACATGTGAAATGCGTTAACTATGGCAACAAAAATGAAAAAAAAAATTGGTCTGATTTTTTTCTTACTTTTCAGATTTTTTTAGTGTTCGCGTTCAGGATGAGAGAGTTTTTTTTGACAAATTTGAAAATCTGTCAGACATTGTCCAAATTATTTTTTATTTCATGTCTAGACATGTGAAATGCATGAACTATGGTAAAAAAAGTGAAAAAGAAAAAATTGGTCTGATTTTTTGTACTTTTCAGATTTTCTTAGTTTTCATATAAGGTTCGGGGTCAGGAAAAAAGACAGATTTTTGAAAAATTTCAAAATCTGTCAATTATTGTCAAAATTATTTTTTTTCACATCTAGACATGTGAAATGCGTTAACTATGGCAACAAAAATGAAAAAAAAAATTGGTCTGATTTTTTTCTTACTTTTCAGATTTTTTTAGTTTTCGCGTTCAGGATGAGAGAAAGTTTTTTTTGACAAATTTGAAAATCTGTCAGACATTGTCCAAATTATTTTTTATTTCATGTCAAAAAGTGAAAAAGAAAAAATTGGTCTGATTTTTTGTACTTTTCAGATTTTCTTAGTTTTCATATAAGGTTCGGGGTCAGGAAAAAAGACAGATTTTTGAAAAATTTCAAAATCTGTCAATTATTGTCAAAATTATTTTTTTTCACATCTAGACATGTGAAATGCGTTAACTATGGCAACAAAAATGAAAAAAAAAATTGGTCTGATTTTTTTCTTACTTTTCAGATTTTTTTAGTTTTCGCGTTCAGGATGAGAGAAAGTTTTTTGAAAATCTGTCAGACATTGTCCAAATTATTTTTTATTTCATGTCAAAAAGTGAAAAAGAAAAAATTGGTCTGATTTTTTGTACTTTTCGAATTTTCTTAGTTTTCATATAAGGTTCGGGGTCAGGAAAAAAGACAGATTTTTGAAAAATTTCAAAATCTGTCAATTATTGTCAAAATTATTTTTTTTCACATCTAGACATGTGAAATGCGTTAACTATGGCAACAAAAATGAAAAAAAAAATTGGTCTGATTTTTTTCTTACTTTTCAGATTTTTTTAGTTTTCGCGTTCAGGATGAGAGAGTTTTTTTTGACAAATTTGAAAATCTGTCAGACATTGTCCAAATTATTTTTTATTTCATGTCAAAAAGTGAAAAAGAAAAAATTGGTCTGATTTTTTGTACTTTTCGAATTTTCTTAGTTTTCATATAAGGTTCGGGGTCAGGAAAAAAGACAGATTTTTGAAAAATTTCAAAATCTGTCAATTATTGTCAAAATTATTTTTTTTCACATCTAGACATGTGAAATGCATGAACTATGGTAAAAAAAGTGAAAAAGAAAAAATTGGTCTGATTTTTTGTACTTTTCAGATTTTCTTAGTTTTCATATAAGGTTCGGGGTAAGGAAAAAAGACAGATTTTTGAAAAATTTCAAAATCTGTCAATTATTGTCAAAATTATTTTTTTTCACATCTAGACATGTGAAATGCGTTAACTATGGCAACAAAAATGAAAAAAAAAAAATTGGTCTGATTTTTTTCTTACTTTTCAGATTTTTTTAGTTTTCGCGTTCAGGATGAGAGAGTTTTTTTTGACAAATTTGAAAATCTGTCAGACATTGTCCAAATGATTTTTTATTTCATGTCTAGACATGTGAAATGCATGAACTATGGTAAAAAAAGTGAAAAAGAAAAAATTGGTCTGATTTTTTGTACTTTTCAGATTTTCTTAGTTTTCATATAAGGTTCGGGGTCAGGAAAAAAGACAGATTTTTGAAAAATTTCAAAATCTGTCAATTATTGTCAAAATTATTTTTTTTCACATCTAGACATGTGAAATGCGTTAACTATGGCAACAAAAATGAAAAAAAAAATTGGTCTGATTTTTTTCTTACTTTTCAGATTTTTTTAGTTTTCGCGTTCAGGATGAGAGAAAGTTTTTTGAAAATCTGTCAGACATTGTCCAAATTATTTTTTATTTCATGTCAAAAAGTGAAAAAGAAAAAATTGGTCTGATTTTTTGTACTTTTCGAATTTTCTTAGTTTTCATATAAGGTTCGGGGTCAGGAAAAAAGACAGATTTTTGAAAAATTTCAAAATCTGTCAATTATTGTCAAAATTATTTTTTTTCACATCTAGACATGTGAAATGCGTTAACTATGGCAACAAAAATGAAAAAAAAAATTGGTCTGATTTTTTTCTTACTTTTCAGATTTTTTTAGTTTTCGCGTTCAGGATGAGAGAGTTTTTTTTGACAAATTTGAAAATCTGTCAGACATTGTCCAAATTATTTTTTATTTCATGTCAAAAAGTGAAAAAGAAAAAATTGGTCTGATTTTTTGTACTTTTCGAATTTTCTTAGTTTTCATATAAGGTTCGGGGTCAGGAAAAAAGACAGATTTTTGAAAAATTTCAAAATCTGTCAATTATTGTCAAAATTATTTTTTTTCACATCTAGACATGTGAAATGCATGAACTATGGTAAAAAAAGTGAAAAAGAAAAAATTGGTCTGATTTTTTGTACTTTTCAGATTTTCTTAGTTTTCATATAAGGTTCGGGGTAAGGAAAAAAGACAGATTTTTGAAAAATTTCAAAATCTGTCAATTATTGTCAAAATTATTTTTTTTCACATCTAGACATGTGAAATGCGTTAACTATGGCAACAAAAATGAAAAAAAAAATTGGTCTGATTTTTTTCTTACTTTTCAGATTTTTTTAGTTTTCGCGTTCAGGATGAGAGAGTTTTTTTTGACAAATTTGAAAATCTGTCAGACATTGTCCAAATTATTTTTTATTTCATGTCTAGACATGTGAAATGCATGAACTATGGTAAAAAAAGTGAAAAAGAAAAAATTGGTCTGATTTTTTGTACTTTTCAGATTTTCTTAGTTTTCATATAAGGTTCGGGGTAAGGAAAAAAGACAGATTTTTGAAAAATTTCAAAATCTGTCAATTATTGTCAAAATTATTTTTTTTCACATCTAGACATGTGAAATGCGTTAACTATGGCAACAAAAATGAAAAAAAAAATTGGTCTGATTTTTTTCTTACTTTTCAGATTTTTTTAGTGTTCGCGTTCAGGATGAGAGAGTTTTTTTTGACAAATTTGAAAATCTGTCAGACATTGTCCAAATGATTTTTTATTTCATGTCTAGACATGTGAAATGCATGAACTATGGTAAAAAAAGTGAAAAAGAAAAAATTGGTCTGATTTTTTGTACTTTTCAGATTTTCTTAGTTTTCATATAAGGTTCGGGGTCAGGAAAAAAGACAGATTTTTGAAAAATTTCAAAATCTGTCAATTATTGTCAAAATTATTTTTTTTCACATCTAGACATGTGAAATGCGTTAACTATGGCAACAAAAATGAAAAAAAAAATTGGTCTGATTTTTTTCTTACTTTTCAGATTTTTTTAGTTTTCGCGTTCAGGATGAGAGAAAGTTTTTTTTGACAAATTTGAAAATCTGTCAGACATTGTCCAAATTATTTTTTATTTCATGTCAAAAAGTGAAAAAGAAAAAATTGGTCTGATTTTTTGTACTTTTCAGATTTTCTTAGTTTTCATATAAGGTTCGGGGTCAGGAAAAAAGACAGATTTTTGAAAAATTTCAAAATCTGTCAATTATTGTCAAAATTATTTTTTTTCACATCTAGACATGTGAAATGCATGAACTATGGTAAAAAAAGTGAAAAAGAAAAAATTGGTCTGATTTTTTGTACTTTTCAGATTTTCTTAGTTTTCATATAAGGTTCGGGGTCAGGAAAAAAGACAGATTTTTGAAAAATTTCAAAATCTGTCAATTATTGTCCAAATTATTTTTTTTCACATCTAGACATGTGAAATGCGTTAACTATGGCAACAAAAATGAAAAAAAAAATTGGTCTGATTTTTTTCTTACTTTTCAGATTTTTTTAGTTTTCGCGTTCAGGATGAGAGAAAGTTATTTTTGACAAATTTGAAAATCTGTCAGACATTGTCCAAATTATTTTTTATTTCATGTCAAAAAGTGAAAAAGAAAAAATTGGTCTGATTTTTTGTACTTTTCGAATTTTCTTAGTTTTCATATAAGGTTCGGGGTCAGGAAAAAAGACAGATTTTTGAAAATTTTCAAAATCTGTCAATTATTGTCCAAATTATTTTTTTTCACATCTAGACATGTGAAATGCGTTAACTATGGCAACAAAAATGAAAAAAAAAAATTGGTCTGATTTTTTTCTTACTTTTCAGATTTTTTTAGTTTTCGCAGTCTGGATGAGAGAAAGTTTTTTTTTACAAAGTTCAAAATCTGTCAGACATTGTCCAAATTATTTTTTATTTCGTGTCTAGACATGTGAAATGCATGAGCTATGGGAAAAAAAGTGAAAAAAAATTTGGTATGATTTTTTCGTACTTTTCAGATTTTCTTAGTTTTCATATAAGGTTCGGGGTCAGGAAAAAAGACAGATTTTTGAAAAATTTCAAAATCTGTCAATTATTGTCAAAATTATTTTTTTTCACATCTAGACATGTGAAATGCGTTAACTATGGCAACAAAAATGAAAAAAAAAATTGGTCTGATTTTTTTCTTACTTTTCAGATTTTTTTAGTTTTCGCGTTCAGGATGAGAGAAAGTTTTTTTTGACAAATTTGAAAATCTGTCAGACATTGTCCAAATTATTTTTTATTTCATGTCAAAAAGTGAAAAAGAAAAAATTGGTCTGATTTTTTTGTACTTTTCAGATTTTCTTAGTTTTCATATAAGGTTCGGGGTCAGGAAAAAAGACAGATTTTTGAAAAATTTCAAAATCTGTCAATTATTGTCAAAATTATTTTTTTTCACATCTAGACATGTGAAATGCATGAACTATGGTAAAAAAAGTGAAAAAGAAAAAATTGGTCTGATTTTTTGTACTTTTCAGATTTTCTTAGTTTTCATATAAGGTTCGGGGTCAGGAAAAAAGACAGATTTTTGAAAAATTTCAAAATCTGTCAATTATTGTCAAAATTATTTTTTTTCACATCTAGACATGTGAAATGCGTTAACTATGGCAACAAAAATGAAAAAAAAAATTGGTCTGATTTTTTTCTTACTTTTCAGATTTTTTTAGTTTTCGCGTTCAGGATGAGAGAAAGTTTTTTTTGACAAATTTGAAAATCTGTCAGACATTGTCCAAATTATTTTTTATTTCATGTCAAAAAGTGAAAAAGAAAAAATTGGTCTGATTTTTTGTACTTTTCAGATTTTCTTAGTTTTCATATAAGGTTCGGGGTCAGGAAAAAAGACAGATTTTTGAAAAATTTCAAAATCTGTCAATTATTGTCAAAATTATTTTTTTTCACATCTAGACATGTGAAATGCATGAACTCTGGTAAAAAAAGTGAAAAAGAAAAAATTGGTCTGATTTTTTGTACTTTTCAGATTTTCTTAGTTTTCATATAAGGTTCGGGGTCAGGAAAAAAGACAGATTTTTGAAAATTTTCAAAATCTGTCAATTATTGTCCAAATTATTTTTTTTCACATCTAGACATGTGAAATGCGTTAACTATGGCAACAAAAATGAAAAAAAAAAAATGGTCTGATTTTCTTCTTACTTTTCAGATTTTTTTAGTTTTCGCGGTCTGGATGAGAGAAAGTTTTTTTTTACAAAGTTCAAAATCTGTCAGACATTGTCCAAATTATTTTTTATTTCGTGTCTAGACATGTGAAATGCATGAGCTATGGGAAAAAAAGTGAAAAAAAATTTGGTATGATTTTTTCGTACTTTTCAGATTTTCTTAGTTTTCATATAAGGTTCGGGGTCAGGAAAAAAGACAGATTTTTGAAAAATTTCAAAATCTGTCAATTATTGTCAAAATTATTTTTTTTCACATCTAGACATGTGAAATGCGTTAACTATGGCAACAAAAATGAAAAAAAAAATTGGTCTGATTTTTTTCTTACTTTTCAGATTTTTTTAGTTTTCGCGTTCAGGATGAGAGAGTTTTTTTTGACAAATTTGAAAATCTGTCAGACATTGTCCAAATTATTTTTTATTTCATGTCAAAAAGTGAAAAAGAAAAAATTGGTCTGATTTTTTGTACTTTTCAGATTTTCTTAGTTTTCATATAAGGTTCGGGGTCAGGAAAAAAGACAGATTTTTGAAAAATTTCAAAATCTGTCAATTATTGTCAAAATTATTTTTTTTCACATCTAGACATGTGAAATGCATGAACTATGGTAAAAAAAGTGAAAAAGAAAAAATTGGTCTGATTTTTTGTACTTTTCAGATTTTCTTAGTTTTCATATAAGGTTCGGGGTCAGGAAAAAAGACAGATTTTTGAAAAATTTCAAAATCTGTCAATTATTGTCAAAATTATTTTTTTTCACATCTAGACATGTGAAATGCGTTAACTATGGCAACAAAAATGAAAAAAAAAATTGGTCTGATTTTTTTCTTACTTTTCAGATTTTTTTAGTTTTCGCAGTCTGGATGAGAGAAAGTTTTTTTTTACAAAGTTCAAAATCTGTCAGACATTGTCCAAATTATTTTTTATTTCGTGTCTAGACATGTGAAATGCATGAGCTATGGGAAAAAAAGTGAAAAAAAATTTGGTATGATTTTTTCGTACTTTTCAGATTTTCTTAGTTTTCATATAAGGTTCGGGGTCAGGAAAAAAGACAGATTTTTGAAAAATTTCAAAATCTGTCAATTATTGTCAAAATTATTTTTTTTCACATCTAGACATGTGAAATGCGTTAACTATGGCAACAAAAATGAAAAAAAAAATTGGTCTGATTTTTTTCTTACTTTTCAGATTTTTTTAGTTTTCGCGTTCAGGATGAGAGAAAGTTTTTTTTGACAAATTTGAAAATCTGTCAGACATTGTCCAAATTATTTTTTATTTCATATCAAAAAGTGAAAAAGAAAAAATTGGTCTGATTTTTTGTACTTTTCAGATTTTCTTAGTTTTCATATAAGGTTCGGGGTCAGGAAAAAAGACAGATTTTTGAAAAATTTCAAAATCTGTCAATTATTGTCAAAATTATTTTTTTTTCACATCTAGACATGTGAAATGCATGAACTATGGTAAAAAAAGTGAAAAAGAAAAAATTGGTCTGATTTTTTGTACTTTTCAGATTTTCTTAGTTTTCATATAAGGTTCGGGGTCAGGAAAAAAGACAGATTTTTGAAAAATTTCAAAATCTGTCAATTATTGTCAAAATTATTTTTTTTCACATCTAGACATGTGAAATGCGTTAACTATGGCAACAAAAATGAAAAAAAAAATTGGTCTGATTTTTTTCTTACTTTTCAGATTTTTTTAGTTTTCGCGTTCAGGATGAGAGAAAGTTTTTTTTGACAAATTTGAAAATCTGTCAGACATTGTCCAAATTATTTTTTATTTCATGTCAAAAAGTGAAAAAGAAAAAATTGGTCTGATTTTTTGTACTTTTCAGATTTTCTTAGTTTTCATATAAGGTTCGGGGTCAGGAAAAAAGACAGATTTTTGAAAAATTTCAAAATCTGTCAATTATTGTCAAAATTATTTTTTTTCACATCTAGACATGTGAAATGCATGAACTATGGTAAAAAAAGTGAAAAAGAAAAAATTGGTCTGATTTTTTGTACTTTTCAGATTTTCTTAGTTTTCATATAAGGTTCGGGGTCAGGAAAAAAGACAGATTTTTGAAAAATTTCAAAATCTGTCAATTATTGTCCAAATTATTTTTTTTCACATCTAGACATGTGAAATGCGTTAACTATGGCAACAAAAATGAAAAAAAAAATTGGTCTGATTTTTTTCTTACTTTTCAGATTTTTTTAGTTTTCGCGTTCAGGATGAGAGAAAGTTTTTTTTGACAAATTTGAAAATCTGTCAGACATTGTCCAAATTATTTTTTATTTCATGTCAAAAAGTGAAAAAGAAAAAATTGGTCTGATTTTTTGTACTTTTCAGATTTTCTTAGTTTTCATATAAGGTTCGGGGTCAGGAAAAAAGACAGATTTTTGAAAAATTTCAAAATCTGTCAATTATTGTCAAAATTATTTTTTTTCACATCTAGACATGTGAAATGCATGAACTATGGTAAAAAAAGTGAAAAAGAAAAAATTGGTCTGATTTTTTGTACTTTTCAGATTTTCTTAGTTTTCATATAAGGTTCGGGGTCAGGAAAAAAGACAGATTTTTGAAAAATTTCAAAATCTGTCAATTATTGTCCAAATTATTTTTTTTCACATCTAGACATGTGAAATGCGTTAACTATGGCAACAAAAATGAAAAAAAAAAATTGGTCTGATTTTTTTCTTACTTTTCAGATTTTTTTAGTTTTCGCAGTCTGGATGAGAGAAAGTTTTTTTTTACAAAGTTCAAAATCTGTCAGACATTGTCCAAATTATTTTTTATTTCGTGTCTAGACATGTGAAATGCATGAGCTATGGGAAAAAAAGTGAAAAAAAATTTGGTATGATTTTTTCGTACTTTTCAGATTTTCTTAGTTTTCATATAAGGTTCGGGGTCAGGAAAAAAGACAGATTTTTGAAAAATTTCAAAATCTGTCAATTATTGTCAAAATTATTTTTTTTCACATCTAGACATGTGAAATGCGTTAACTATGGCAACAAAAATGAAAAAAAAAATTGGTCTGATTTTTTTCTTACTTTTCAGATTTTTTTAGTTTTCGCGTTCAGGATGAGAGAGTTTTTTTTGACAAATTTGAAAATCTGTCAGACATTGTCCAAATTATTTTTTATTTCATGTCAAAAAGTGAAAAAGAAAAAATTGGTCTGATTTTTTGTACTTTTCAGATTTTCTTAGTTTTCATATAAGGTTCGGGGTCAGGAAAAAAGACAGATTTTTGAAAAATTTCAAAATCTGTCAATTATTGTCAAAATTATTTTTTTTCACATCTAGACATGTGAAATGCATGAACTATGGTAAAAAAAGTGAAAAAGAAAAAATTGGTCTGATTTTTTGTACTTTTCAGATTTTCTTAGTTTTCATATAAGGTTCGGGGTCAGGAAAAAAGACAGATTTTTGAAAAATTTCAAAATCTGTCAATTATTGTCAAAATTATTTTTTTTCACATCTAGACATGTGAAATGCGTTAACTATGGCAACAAAAATGAAAAAAAAAATTGGTCTGATTTTTTTCTTACTTTTCAGATTTTTTTAGTTTTCGCAGTCTGGATGAGAGAAAGTTTTTTTTTACAAAGTTCAAAATCTGTCAGACATTGTCCAAATTATTTTTTATTTCGTGTCTAGACATGTGAAATGCATGAGCTATGGGAAAAAAAGTGAAAAAAAATTTGGTATGATTTTTTCGTACTTTTCAGATTTTCTTAGTTTTCATATAAGGTTCGGGGTCAGGAAAAAAGACAGATTTTTGAAAAATTTCAAAATCTGTCAATTATTGTCAAAATTATTTTTTTTCACATCTAGACATGTGAAATGCGTTAACTATGGCAACAAAAATGAAAAAAAAAATTGGTCTGATTTTTTTCTTACTTTTCAGATTTTTTTAGTTTTCGCGTTCAGGATGAGAGAAAGTTTTTTTTGACAAATTTGAAAATCTGTCAGACATTGTCCAAATTATTTTTTATTTCATATCAAAAAGTGAAAAAGAAAAAATTGGTCTGATTTTTTGTACTTTTCAGATTTTCTTAGTTTTCATATAAGGTTCGGGGTCAGGAAAAAAGACAGATTTTTGAAAAATTTCAAAATCTGTCAATTATTGTCAAAATTATTTTTTTTTCACATCTAGACATGTGAAATGCATGAACTATGGTAAAAAAAGTGAAAAAGAAAAAATTGGTCTGATTTTTTGTACTTTTCAGATTTTCTTAGTTTTCATATAAGGTTCGGGGTCAGGAAAAAAGACAGATTTTTGAAAAATTTCAAAATCTGTCAATTATTGTCAAAATTATTTTTTTTCACATCTAGACATGTGAAATGCGTTAACTATGGCAACAAAAATGAAAAAAAAAATTGGTCTGATTTTTTTCTTACTTTTCAGATTTTTTTAGTTTTCGCGTTCAGGATGAGAGAAAGTTTTTTTTGACAAATTTGAAAATCTGTCAGACATTGTCCAAATTATTTTTTATTTCATGTCAAAAAGTGAAAAAGAAAAAATTGGTCTGATTTTTTGTACTTTTCAGATTTTCTTAGTTTTCATATAAGGTTCGGGGTCAGGAAAAAAGACAGATTTTTGAAAAATTTCAAAATCTGTCAATTATTGTCAAAATTATTTTTTTTCACATCTAGACATGTGAAATGCATGAACTATGGTAAAAAAAGTGAAAAAGAAAAAATTGGTCTGATTTTTTGTACTTTTCAGATTTTCTTAGTTTTCATATAAGGTTCGGGGTCAGGAAAAAAAAAAGATTTTTGAAAATTTTCAAAATCTGTCAATTATTGTCCAAATTATTTTTTTTCACATCTAGACATGTGAAATGCGTTAACTATGGCAACAAAAATGAAAAAAAAAAAATGGTCTGATTTTTTTCTTACTTTTCAGATTTTTTTAGTTTTCGCGTTCAGGATGAGAGAAAGTTTTTTTTGACAAATTTGAAAATCTGTCAGACATTGTCCAAATTATTTTTTATTTCATGTCAAAAAGTGAAAAAGAAAAAATTGGTCTGATTTTTTGTACTTTTCAGATTTTCTTAGTTTTCATATAAGGTTCGGGGTCAGGAAAAAAGACAGATTTTTGAAAAATTTCAAAATCTGTCAATTATTGTCAAAATTATTTTTTTTCACATCTAGACATGTGAAATGCATGAACTATGGTAAAAAAAGTGAAAAAGAAAAAATTGGTCTGATTTTTTGTACTTTTCAGATTTTCTTAGTTTTCATATAAGGTTCGGGGTCAGGAAAAAAGACAGATTTTTGAAAATTTTCAAAATCTGTCAATTATTGTCCAAATTATTTTTTTTCACATCTAGACATGTGAAATGCGTTAACTATGGCAACAAAAATGAAAAAAAAAAAATGGTCTGATTTTCTTCTTACTTTTCAGATTTTTTTAGTTTTCGCGGTCTGGATGAGAGAAAGTTTTTTTTTACAAAGTTCAAAATCTGTCAGACATTGTCCAAATTATTTTTTATTTCGTGTCTAGACATGTGAAATGCATGAGCTATGGGAAAAAAAGTGAAAAAAAATTTGGTATGATTTTTTCGTACTTTTCAGATTTTCTTAGTTTTCATATAAGGTTCGGGGTCAGGAAAAAAGACAGATTTTTGAAAAATTTCAAAATCTGTCAATTATTGTCAAAATTATTTTTTTTCACATCTAGACATGTGAAATGCGTTAACTATGGCAACAAAAATGAAAAAAAAAATTGGTCTGATTTTTTTCTTACTTTTCAGATTTTTTTAGTTTTCGCGTTCAGGATGAGAGAAAGTTTTTTTTGACAAATTTGAAAATCTGTCAGACATTGTCCAAATTATTTTTTATTTCATGTCAAAAAGTGAAAAAGAAAAAATTGGTCTGATTTTTTGTACTTTTCAGATTTTCTTAGTTTTCATATAAGGTTCGGGGTCAGGAAAAAAGACAGATTTTTGAAAAATTTCAAAATCTGTCAATTATTGTCAAAATTATTTTTTTTCACATCTAGACATGTGAAATGCATGAACTATGGTAAAAAAAGTGAAAAAGAAAAAATTGGTCTGATTTTTTGTACTTTTCAGATTTTCTTAGTTTTCATATAAGGTTCGGGGTCAGGAAAAAAGACAGATTTTTGAAAAATTTCAAAATCTGTCAATTATTGTCAAAATTATTTTTTTTCACATCTAGACATGTGAAATGCGTTAACTATGGCAACAAAAATGAAAAAAAAAAATTGGTCTGATTTTTTTCTTACTTTTCAGATTTTTTTAGTTTTCGCAGTCTGGATGAGAGAAAGTTTTTTTTTACAAAGTTCAAAATCTGTCAGACATTGTCCAAATTATTTTTTATTTCGTGTCTAGACATGTGAAATGCATGAGCTATGGGAAAAAAAGTGAAAAAAAATTTGGTATGATTTTTTCGTACTTTTCAGATTTTCTTAGTTTTCATATAAGGTTCGGGGTCAGGAAAAAAGACAGATTTTTGAAAAATTTCAAAATCTGTCAATTATTGTCAAAATTATTTTTTTTCACATCTAGACATGTGAAATGCGTTAACTATGGCAACAAAAATGAAAAAAAAAATTGGTCTGATTTTTTTCTTACTTTTCAGATTTTTTTAGTTTTCGCGTTCAGGATGAGAGAAAGTTTTTTTTGACAAATTTGAAAATCTGTCAGACATTGTCCAAATTATTTTTTATTTCATATCAAAAAGTGAAAAAGAAAAAATTGGTCTGATTTTTTGTACTTTTCAGATTTTCTTAGTTTTCATATAAGGTTCGGGGTCAGGAAAAAAGACAGATTTTTGAAAAATTTCAAAATCTGTCAATTATTGTCAAAATTATTTTTTTTCACATCTAGACATGTGAAATGCATGAACTATGGTAAAAAAAGTGAAAAAGAAAAAATTGGTCTGATTTTTTGTACTTTTCAGATTTTCTTAGTTTTCATATAAGGTTCGGGGTCAGGAAAAAAGACAGATTTTTGAAAAATTTCAAAATCTGTCAATTATTGTCAAAATTATTTTTTTTCACATCTAGACATGTGAAATGCGTTAACTATGGCAACAAAAATGAAAAAAAAAATTGGTCTGATTTTTTTCTTACTTTTCAGATTTTTTTAGTTTTCGCGTTCAGGATGAGAGAAAGTTTTTTTTGACAAATTTGAAAATCTGTCAGACATTGTCCAAATTATTTTTTATTTCATGTCAAAAAGTGAAAAAGAAAAAATTGGTCTGATTTTTTGTACTTTTCAGATTTTCTTAGTTTTCATATAAGGTCGGGGTCAGGAAAAAAGACAGATTTTTGAAAAATTTCAAAATCTGTCAATTATTGTCAAAATTATTTTTTTTCACATCTAGACATGTGAAATGCATGAACTATGGTAAAAAAAGTGAAAAAGAAAAAATTGGTCTGATTTTTTGTACTTTTCAGATTTTCTTAGTTTTCATATAAGGTTCGGGGTCAGGAAAAAAGACAGATTTTTGAAAATTTTCAAAATCTGTCAATTATTGTCCAAATTATTTTTTTTCACATCTAGACATGTGAAATGCGTTAACTATGGCAACAAAAATGAAAAAAAAAAAATGGTCTGATTTTCTTCTTACTTTTCAGATTTTTTTAGTTTTCGCGGTCTGGATGAGAGAAAGTTTTTTTTTACAAAGTTCAAAATCTGTCAGACATTGTCCAAATTATTTTTTATTTCGTGTCTAGACATGTGAAATGCATGAGCTATGGGAAAAAAAGTGAAAAAAAATTTGGTATGATTTTTTCGTACTTTTCAGATTTTCTTAGTTTTCATATAAGGTTCGGGGTCAGGAAAAAAGACAGATTTTTGAAAAATTTCAAAATCTGTCAATTATTGTCAAAATTATTTTTTTTCACATCTAGACATGTGAAATGCGTTAACTATGGCAACAAAAATGAAAAAAAAAATTGGTCTGATTTTTTTCTTACTTTTCAGATTTTTTTAGTTTTCGCGTTCAGGATGAGAGAAAGTTTTTTTTGACAAATTTGAAAATCTGTCAGACATTGTCCAAATTATTTTTTATTTCATGTCAAAAAGTGAAAAAGAAAAAAATGGTCTGATTTTTTGTACTTTTCAGATTTTCTTAGTTTTCATATAAGGTTCGGGGTCAGGAAAAAAGACAGATTTTTGAAAAATTTCAAAATCTGTCAATTATTGTCAAAATTATTTTTTTTCACATCTAGACATGTGAAATGCATGAACTATGGTAAAAAAAGTGAAAAAGAAAAAATTGGTCTGATTTTTTGTACTTTTCAGATTTTCTTAGTTTTCATATAAGGTTCGGGGTCAGGAAAAAAGACAGATTTTTGAAAAATTTCAAAATCTGTCAATTATTGTCCAAATTATTTTTTTTCACATCTAGACATGTGAAATGCGTTAACTATGGCAACAAAAATGAAAAAAAAAAATTGGTCTGATTTTTTTCTTACTTTTCAGATTTTTTTAGTTTTCGCAGTCTGGATGAGAGAAAGTTTTTTTTTACAAAGTTCAAAATCTGTCAGACATTGTCCAAATTATTTTTTATTTCGTGTCTAGACATGTGAAATGCATGAGCTATGGGAAAAAAAGTGAAAAAAAATTTGGTATGATTTTTTCGTACTTTTCAGATTTTCTTAGTTTTCATATAAGGTTCGGGGTCAGGAAAAAAGACAGATTTTTGAAAAATTTCAAAATCTGTCAATTATTGTCAAAATTATTTTTTTTCACATCTAGACATGTGAAATGCGTTAACTATGGCAACAAAAATGAAAAAAAAAATTGGTCTGATTTTTTTCTTACTTTTCAGATTTTTTTAGTTTTCGCGTTCAGGATGAGAGAGTTTTTTTTGACAAATTTGAAAATCTGTCAGACATTGTCCAAATTATTTTTTATTTCATGTCAAAAAGTGAAAAAGAAAAAATTGGTCTGATTTTTTGTACTTTTCAGATTTTCTTAGTTTTCATATAAGGTTCGGGGTCAGGAAAAAAGACAGATTTTTGAAAAATTTCAAAATCTGTCAATTATTGTCAAAATTATTTTTTTTCACATCTAGACATGTGAAATGCGTTAACTATGGCAACAAAAATGAAAAAAAAAATTGGTCTGATTTTTTTCTTACTTTTCAGATTTTTTTAGTTTTCGCGTTCAGGATGAGAGAAAGTTTTTTTTGACAAATTTGAAAATCTGTCAGACATTGTCCAAATTATTTTTTATTTCATGTCAAAAAGTGAAAAAGAAAAAAATGGTCTGATTTTTTGTACTTTTCAGATTTTCTTAGTTTTCATATAAGGTTCGGGGTCAGGAAAAAAGACAGATTTTTGAAAAATTTCAAAATCTGTCAATTATTGTCAAAATTATTTTTTTTCACATCTAGACATGTGAAATGCATGAACTATGGTAAAAAAAGTGAAAAAGAAAAAATTGGTCTGATTTTTTGTACTTTTCAGATTTTCTTAGTTTTCATATAAGGTTCGGGGTCAGGAAAAAAGACAGATTTTTGAAAAATTTCAAAATCTGTCAATTATTGTCCAAATTATTTTTTTTCACATCTAGACATGTGAAATGCGTTAACTATGGCAACAAAAATGAAAAAAAAAAATTGGTCTGATTTTTTTCTTACTTTTCAGATTTTTTTAGTTTTCGCAGTCTGGATGAGAGAAAGTTTTTTTTTACAAAGTTCAAAATCTGTCAGACATTGTCCAAATTATTTTTTATTTCGTGTCTAGACATGTGAAATGCATGAGCTATGGGAAAAAAAGTGAAAAAAAATTTGGTATGATTTTTTCGTACTTTTCAGATTTTCTTAGTTTTCATATAAGGTTCGGGGTCAGGAAAAAAGACAGATTTTTGAAAAATTTCAAAATCTGTCAATTATTGTCAAAATTATTTTTTTTCACATCTAGACATGTGAAATGCGTTAACTATGGCAACAAAAATGAAAAAAAAAATTGGTCTGATTTTTTTCTTACTTTTCAGATTTTTT
This sequence comes from Alosa sapidissima, assembly GCF_018492685.1. Taxonomy (NCBI): domain Eukaryota; kingdom Metazoa; phylum Chordata; class Actinopteri; order Clupeiformes; family Clupeidae; genus Alosa; species Alosa sapidissima. The sequence continues at coordinate 102,687 of NW_024582160.1, read as the reverse complement.
TAGTTTTCGCGTTCAGGATGAGAGAGTTTTTTTTGACAAATTTGAAAATCTGTCAGACATTGTCCAAATTATTTTTTATTTCATGTCAAAAAGTGAAAAAGAAAAAATTGGTCTGATTTTTTGTACTTTTCAGATTTTCTTAGTTTTCATATAAGGTTCGGGGTCAGGAAAAAAGACAGATTTTTGAAAAATTTCAAAATCTGTCAATTATTGTCAAAATTATTTTTTTTCACATCTAGACATGTGAAATGCGTTAACTATGGCAACAAAAATGAAAAAAAAAATTGGTCTGATTTTTTTCTTACTTTTCAGATTTTTTTAGTTTTCGCGTTCAGGATGAGAGAAAGTTTTTTTTGACAAATTTGAAAATCTGTCAGACATTGTCCAAATTATTTTTTATTTCATGTCAAAAAGTGAAAAAGAAAAAATTGGTCTGATTTTTTGTACTTTTCAGATTTTCTTAGTTTTCATATAAGGTTCGGGGTCAGGAAAAAAGACAGATTTTTGAAAAATTTCAAAATCTGTCAATTATTGTCAAAATTATTTTTTTTCACATCTAGACATGTGAAATGCATGAACTATGGTAAAAAAAGTGAAAAAGAAAAAATTGGTCTGATTTTTTGTACTTTTCAGATTTTCTTAGTTTTCATATAAGGTTCGGGGTCAGGAAAAAAGACAGATTTTTGAAAAATTTCAAAATCTGTCAATTATTGTCCAAATTATTTTTTTTCACATCTAGACATGTGAAATGCGTTAACTATGGCAACAAAAATGAAAAAAAAAAATTGGTCTGATTTTTTTCTTACTTTTCAGATTTTTTTAGTTTTCGCAGTCTGGATGAGAGAAAGTTTTTTTTTACAAAGTTCAAAATCTGTCAGACATTGTCCAAATTATTTTTTATTTCGTGTCTAGACATGTGAAATGCATGAGCTATGGGAAAAAAAGTGAAAAAAAATTTGGTATGATTTTTTCGTACTTTTCAGATTTTCTTAGTTTTCATATAAGGTTCGGGGTCAGGAAAAAAGACAGATTTTTGAAAAATTTCAAAATCTGTCAATTATTGTCAAAATTATTTTTTTTCACATCTAGACATGTGAAATGCGTTAACTATGGCAACAAAAATGAAAAAAAAAATTGGTCTGATTTTTTTCTTACTTTTCAGATTTTTTTAGTTTTCGCGTTCAGGATGAGAGAGTTTTTTTTGACAAATTTGAAAATCTGTCAGACATTGTCCAAATTATTTTTTATTTCATGTCAAAAAGTGAAAAAGAAAAAATTGGTCTGATTTTTTGTACTTTTCAGATTTTCTTAGTTTTCATATAAGGTTCGGGGTCAGGAAAAAAGACAGATTTTTGAAAAATTTCAAAATCTGTCAATTATTGTCAAAATTATTTTTTTTCACATCTAGACATGTGAAATGCATGAACTATGGTAAAAAAAGTGAAAAAGAAAAAATTGGTCTGATTTTTTGTACTTTTCAGATTTTCTTAGTTTTCATATAAGGTTCGGGGTCAGGAAAAAAGACAGATTTTTGAAAAATTTCAAAATCTGTCAATTATTGTCAAAATTATTTTTTTTCACATCTAGACATGTGAAATGCGTTAACTATGGCAACAAAAATGAAAAAAAAAATTGGTCTGATTTTTTTCTTACTTTTCAGATTTTTTTAGTTTTCGCAGTCTGGATGAGAGAAAGTTTTTTTTTACAAAGTTCAAAATCTGTCAGACATTGTCCAAATTATTTTTTATTTCGTGTCTAGACATGTGAAATGCATGAGCTATGGGAAAAAAAGTGAAAAAAAATTTGGTATGATTTTTTCGTACTTTTCAGATTTTCTTAGTTTTCATATAAGGTTCGGGGTCAGGAAAAAAGACAGATTTTTGAAAAATTTCAAAATCTGTCAATTATTGTCAAAATTATTTTTTTTCACATCTAGACATGTGAAATGCATGAACTATGGTAAAAAAAGTGAAAAAGAAAAAATTGGTCTGATTTTTTGTACTTTTCAGATTTTCTTAGTTTTCATATAAGGTTCGGGGTCAGGAAAAAAGACAGATTTTTGAAAAATTTCAAAATCTGTCAATTATTGTCAAAATTATTTTTTTTCACATCTAGACATGTGAAATGCGTTAACTATGGCAACAAAAATGAAAAAAAAAATTGGTCTGATTTTTTTCTTACTTTTCAGATTTTTTTAGTTTTCGCGTTCAGGATGAGAGAAAGTTTTTTTTGACAAATTTGAAAATCTGTCAGACATTGTCCAAATTATTTTTTATTTCATGTCAAAAAGTGAAAAAGAAAAAATTGGTCTGATTTTTTGTACTTTTCAGATTTTCTTAGTTTTCATATAAGGTTCGGGGTCAGGAAAAAAGACAGATTTTTGAAAAATTTCAAAATCTGTCAATTATTGTCAAAATTATTTTTTTTCACATCTAGACATGTGAAATGCATGAACTATGGTAAAAAAAGTGAAAAAGAAAAAATTGGTCTGATTTTTTGTACTTTTCAGATTTTCTTAGTTTTCATATAAGGTTCGGGGTCAGGAAAAAAGACAGATTTTTGAAAATTTTCAAAATCTGTCAATTATTGTCCAAATTATTTTTTTTCACATCTAGACATGTGAAATGCGTTAACTATGGCAACAAAAATGAAAAAAAAAAAATGGTCTGATTTTCTTCTTACTTTTCAGATTTTTTTAGTTTTCGCGGTCTGGATGAGAGAAAGTTTTTTTTTACAAAGTTCAAAATCTGTCAGACATTGTCCAAATTATTTTTTATTTCGTGTCTAGACATGTGAAATGCATGAGCTATGGGAAAAAAAGTGAAAAAAAATTTGGTATGATTTTTTCGTACTTTTCAGATTTTCTTAGTTTTCATATAAGGTTCGGGGTCAGGAAAAAAGACAGATTTTTGAAAAATTTCAAAATCTGTCAATTATTGTCAAAATTATTTTTTTTCACATCTAGACATGTGAAATGCGTTAACTATGGCAACAAAAATGAAAAAAAAAATTGGTCTGATTTTTTTCTTACTTTTCAGATTTTTTTAGTTTTCGCGTTCAGGATGAGAGAAAGTTTTTTTTGACAAATTTGAAAATCTGTCAGACATTGTCCAAATTATTTTTTATTTCATGTCAAAAAGTGAAAAAGAAAAAATTGGTCTGATTTTTTGTACTTTTCAGATTTTCTTAGTTTTCATATAAGGTTCGGGGTCAGGAAAAAAGACAGATTTTTGAAAAATTTCAAAATCTGTCAATTATTGTCAAAATTATTTTTTTTCACATCTAGACATGTGAAATGCATGAACTATGGTAAAAAAAGTGAAAAAGAAAAAATTGGTCTGATTTTTTGTACTTTTCAGATTTTCTTAGTTTTCATATAAGGTTCGGGGTCAGGAAAAAAGACAGATTTTTGAAAAATTTCAAAATCTGTCAATTATTGTCCAAATTATTTTTTTTCACATCTAGACATGTGAAATGCGTTAACTATGGCAACAAAAATGAAAAAAAAAAATTGGTCTGATTTTTTTCTTACTTTTCAGATTTTTTTAGTTTTCGCAGTCTGGATGAGAGAAAGTTTTTTTTTACAAAGTTCAAAATCTGTCAGACATTGTCCAAATTATTTTTTATTTCGTGTCTAGACATGTGAAATGCATGAGCTATGGGAAAAAAAGTGAAAAAAAATTTGGTATGATTTTTTCGTACTTTTCAGATTTTCTTAGTTTTCATATAAGGTTCGGGGTCAGGAAAAAAGACAGATTTTTGAAAAATTTCAAAATCTGTCAATTATTGTCAAAATTATTTTTTTTCACATCTAGACATGTGAAATGCGTTAACTATGGCAACAAAAATGAAAAAAAAAATTGGTCTGATTTTTTTCTTACTTTTCAGATTTTTTTAGTTTTCGCGTTCAGGATGAGAGAGTTTTTTTTGACAAATTTGAAAATCTGTCAGACATTGTCCAAATTATTTTTTATTTCATGTCAAAAAGTGAAAAAGAAAAAATTGGTCTGATTTTTTGTACTTTTCAGATTTTCTTAGTTTTCATATAAGGTTCGGGGTCAGGAAAAAAGACAGATTTTTGAAAAATTTCAAAATCTGTCAATTATTGTCAAAATTATTTTTTTTCACATCTAGACATGTGAAATGCGTTAACTATGGCAACAAAAATGAAAAAAAAAATTGGTCTGATTTTTTTCTTACTTTTCAGATTTTTTTAGTTTTCGCGTTCAGGATGAGAGAAAGTTTTTTTTGACAAATTTGAAAATCTGTCAGACATTGTCCAAATTATTTTTTATTTCATGTCAAAAAGTGAAAAAGAAAAAATTGGTCTGATTTTTTGTACTTTTCAGATTTTCTTAGTTTTCATATAAGGTTCGGGGTCAGGAAAAAAGACAGATTTTTGAAAAATTTCAAAATCTGTCAATTATTGTCAAAATTATTTTTTTTCACATCTAGACATGTGAAATGCATGAACTATGGTAAAAAAAGTGAAAAAGAAAAAATTGGTCTGATTTTTTGTACTTTTCAGATTTTCTTAGTTTTCATATAAGGTTCGGGGTCAGGAAAAAAGACAGATTTTTGAAAAATTTCAAAATCTGTCAATTATTGTCCAAATTATTTTTTTTCACATCTAGACATGTGAAATGCGTTAACTATGGCAACAAAAATGAAAAAAAAAAATTGGTCTGATTTTTTTCTTACTTTTCAGATTTTTTTAGTTTTCGCAGTCTGGATGAGAGAAAGTTTTTTTTTACAAAGTTCAAAATCTGTCAGACATTGTCCAAATTATTTTTTATTTCGTGTCTAGACATGTGAAATGCATGAGCTATGGGAAAAAAAGTGAAAAAAAATTTGGTATGATTTTTTCGTACTTTTCAGATTTTCTTAGTTTTCATATAAGGTTCGGGGTCAGGAAAAAAGACAGATTTTTGAAAAATTTCAAAATCTGTCAATTATTGTCAAAATTATTTTTTTTCACATCTAGACATGTGAAATGCGTTAACTATGGCAACAAAAATGAAAAAAAAAATTGGTCTGATTTTTTTCTTACTTTTCAGATTTTTTTAGTTTTCGCGTTCAGGATGAGAGAGTTTTTTTTGACAAATTTGAAAATCTGTCAGACATTGTCCAAATTATTTTTTATTTCATGTCAAAAAGTGAAAAAGAAAAAATTGGTCTGATTTTTTGTACTTTTCAGATTTTCTTAGTTTTCATATAAGGTTCGGGGTCAGGAAAAAAGACAGATTTTTGAAAAATTTCAAAATCTGTCAATTATTGTCAAAATTATTTTTTTTCACATCTAGACATGTGAAATGCGTTAACTATGGCAACAAAAATGAAAAAAAAAATTGGTCTGATTTTTTTCTTACTTTTCAGATTTTTTTAGTTTTCGCGTTCAGGATGAGAGAAAGTTTTTTTTGACAAATTTGAAAATCTGTCAGACATTGTCCAAATTATTTTTTATTTCATGTCAAAAAGTGAAAAAGAAAAAATTGGTCTGATTTTTTGTACTTTTCAGATTTTCTTAGTTTTCATATAAGGTTCGGGGTCAGGAAAAAAGACAGATTTTTGAAAAATTTCAAAATCTGTCAATTATTGTCAAAATTATTTTTTTTCACATCTAGACATGTGAAATGCATGAACTATGGTAAAAAAAGTGAAAAAGAAAAAATTGGTCTGATTTTTTGTACTTTTCAGATTTTCTTAGTTTTCATATAAGGTTCGGGGTCAGGAAAAAAGACAGATTTTTGAAAAATTTCAAAATCTGTCAATTATTGTCCAAATTATTTTTTTTCACATCTAGACATGTGAAATGCGTTAACTATGGCAACAAAAATGAAAAAAAAAAATTGGTCTGATTTTTTTCTTACTTTTCAGATTTTTTTAGTTTTCGCAGTCTGGATGAGAGAAAGTTTTTTTTTACAAAGTTCAAAATCTGTCAGACATTGTCCAAATTATTTTTTATTTCGTGTCTAGACATGTGAAATGCATGAGTTATGGGAAAAAAAGTGAAAAAAAATTTGGTATGATTTTTTCGTACTTTTCAGATTTTCTTAGTTTTCATATAAGGTTCGGGGTCAGGAAAAAAGACAGATTTTTGAAAAATTTCAAAATCTGTCAATTATTGTCAAAATTATTTTTTTTCACATCTAGACATGTGAAATGCGTTAACTATGGCAACAAAAATGAAAAAAAAAATTGGTCTGATTTTTTTCTTACTTTTCAGATTTTTTTAGTTTTCGCGTTCAGGATGAGAGAGTTTTTTTTGACAAATTTGAAAATCTGTCAGACATTGTCCAAATTATTTTTTATTTCATGTCAAAAAGTGAAAAAGAAAAAATTGGTCTGATTTTTTGTACTTTTCAGATTTTCTTAGTTTTCATATAAGGTTCGGGGTCAGGAAAAAAGACAGATTTTTGAAAAATTTCAAAATCTGTCAATTATTGTCAAAATTATTTTTTTTCACATCTAGACATGTGAAATGCATGAACTATGGTAAAAAAAGTGAAAAAGAAAAAATTGGTCTGATTTTTTGTACTTTTCAGATTTTCTTAGTTTTCATATAAGGTTCGGGGTCAGGAAAAAAGACAGATTTTTGAAAAATTTCAAAATCTGTCAATTATTGTCAAAATTATTTTTTTTCACATCTAGACATGTGAAATGCGTTAACTATGGCAACAAAAATGAAAAAAAAAATTGGTCTGATTTTTTTCTTACTTTTCAGATTTTTTTAGTTTTCGCAGTCTGGATGAGAGAAAGTTTTTTTTTACAAAGTTCAAAATCTGTCAGACATTGTCCAAATTATTTTTTATTTCGTGTCTAGACATGTGAAATGCATGAGCTATGGGAAAAAAAGTGAAAAAAAATTTGGTATGATTTTTTCGTACTTTTCAGATTTTCTTAGTTTTCATATAAGGTTCGGGGTCAGGAAAAAAGACAGATTTTTGAAAAATTTCAAAATCTGTCAATTATTGTCAAAATTATTTTTTTTCACATCTAGACATGTGAAATGCGTTAACTATGGCAACAAAAATGAAAAAAAAAATTGGTCTGATTTTTTTCTTACTTTTCAGATTTTTTTAGTTTTCGCGTTCAGGATGAGAGAGTTTTTTTTGACAAATTTGAAAATCTGTCAGACATTGTCCAAATTATTTTTTATTTCGTGTCTAGACATGTGAAATGCATGAGCTATGGGAAAAAAAGTGAAAAAAAATTTGGTATGATTTTTTCGTACTTTTCAGATTTTCTTAGTTTTCATATAAGGTTCGGGGTCAGGAAAAAAGACAGATTTTTGAAAAATTTCAAAATCTGTCAATTATTGTCAAAATTATTTTTTTTCACATCTAGACATGTGAAATGCATGAACTATGGTAAAAAAAGTGAAAAAGAAAAAATTGGTCTGATTTTTTGTACTTTTCAGATTTTCTTAGTTTTCATATAAGGTTCGGGGTCAGGAAAAAAGACAGATTTTTGAAAAATTTCAAAATCTGTCAATTATTGTCCAAATTATTTTTTTTCACATCTAGACATGTGAAATGCGTTAACTATGGCAACAAAAATGAAAAAAAAAATTGGTCTGATTTTTTTCTTACTTTTCAGATTTTTTTAGTTTTCGCGTTCAGGATGAGAGAGTTTTTTTTGACAAATTTGAAAATCTGTCAGACATTGTCCAAATTATTTTTTATTTCATGTCTAGACATGTGAAATGCATGAACTATGGTAAAAAAAGTGAAAAAGAAAAAATTGGTCTGATTTTTTGTACTTTTCAGATTTTCTTAGTTTTCATATAAGGTTCGGGGGGTCAGGAAAAAAGACAGATTTTTGAAAAATTTTCAGAATCTGTCAATTATTGTCCAAATTATTTTTTTTCACATCTAGACATGTGAAATGCGTTAACTATGGCAACAAAAATGAAAAAAAAAAATTGGTCTGATTTTTTTCTTACTTTTCAGATTTTTTTAGTTTTCGCAGTCTGGATGAGAGAAAGTTTTTTTTTACAAAGTTCAAAATCTGTCAGACATTGTCCAAATTATTTTTTATTTCGTGTCTAGACATGTGAAATGCATGAGCTATGGGAAAAAAAGTGAAAAAAAATTTGGTATGATTTTTTCGTACTTTTCAGATTTTCTTAGTTTTCATATAAGGTTCGGGGTCAGGAAAAAAGACAGATTTTTGAAAAATTTCAAAATCTGTCAATTATTGTCAAAATTATTTTTTTTCACATCTAGACATGTGAAATGCGTTAACTATGGCAACAAAAATGAAAAAAAAAATTGGTCTGATTTTTTTCTTACTTTTCAGATTTTTTTAGTTTTCGCGTTCAGGATGAGAGAAAGTTTTTTTTGACAAATTTGAAAATCTGTCAGACATTGTCCAAATTATTTTTTATTTCATGTCAAAAAGTGAAAAAGAAAAAATTGGTCTGATTTTTTGTACTTTTCGAATTTTCTTAGTTTTCATATAAGGTTCGGGGTCAGGAAAAAAGACAGATTTTTGAAAAATTTCAAAATCTGTCAATTATTGTCAAAATTATTTTTTTTCACATCTAGACATGTGAAATGCATGAACTATGGTAAAAAAAGTGAAAAAGAAAAAATTGGTCTGATTTTTTGTACTTTTCAGATTTTCTTAGTTTTCATATAAGGTTCGGGGTCAGGAAAAAAGACAGATTTTTGAAAATTTTCAAAATCTGTCAATTATTGTCCAAATTATTTTTTTTCACATCTAGACATGTGAAATGCGTTAACTATGGCAACAAAAATGAAAAAAAAAAATTGTCTGATTTTCTTCTTACTTTTCAGATTTTTTTAGTTTTCGCGGTCTGGATGAGAGAAAGTTTTTTTTTACAAAGTTCAAAATCTGTCAGACATTGTCCAAATTATTTTTTATTTCGTGTCTAGACATGTGAAATGCATGAGCTATGGGAAAAAAAGTGAAAAAAAATTTGGTATGATTTTTTCGTACTTTTCAGATTTTCTTAGTTTTCATATAAGGTTCGGGGTCAGGAAAAAAGACAGATTTTTGAAAAATTTCAAAATCTGTCAATTATTGTCAAAATTATTTTTTTTCACATCTAGACATGTGAAATGCGTTAACTATGGCAACAAAAATGAAAAAAAAAATTGGTCTGATTTTTTTCTTACTTTTCAGATTTTTTTAGTTTTCGCGTTCAGGATGAGAGAAAGTTTTTTTTGACAAATTTGAAAATCTGTCAGACATTGTCCAAATTATTTTTTATTTCATGTCAAAAAGTGAAAAAGAAAAAATTGGTCTGATTTTTTGTACTTTTCGAATTTTCTTAGTTTTCATATAAGGTTCGGGGTCAAGAAAAAAGACAGATTTTTGAAAAATTTCAAAATCTGTCAATTATTGTCAAAATTATTTTTTTTCACATCTAGACATGTGAAATGCATGAACTATGGTAAAAAAAGTGAAAAAGAAAAAATTGGTCTGATTTTTTGTACTTTTCAGATTTTCTTAGTTTTCATATAAGGTTCGGGGTCAGGAAAAAAGACAGATTTTTGAAAATTTTCAAAATCTGTCAATTATTGTCCAAATTATTTTTTTTCACATCTAGACATGTGAAATGCGTTAACTATGGCAACAAAAATGAAAAAAAAAAATTGGTCTGATTTTTTTCTTACTTTTCAGATTTTTTTAGTTTTCGCGGTCTGGATGAGAGAAAGTTTTTTTTTACAAAGTTCAAAATCTGTCAGACATTGTCCAAATTATTTTTTATTTCGTGTCTAGACATGTGAAATGCATGAGCTATGGGAAAAAAAGTGAAAAAAAATTTGGTATGATTTTTTCGTACTTTTCAGATTTTCTTAGTTTTCATATAAGGTTCGGGGTCAGGAAAAAAGACAGATTTTTGAAAAATTTCAAAATCTGTCAATTATTGTCAAAATTATTTTTTTTCACATCTAGACATGTGAAATGCGTTAACTATGGCAACAAAAATGAAAAAAAAAATTGGTCTGATTTTTTTCTTACTTTTCAGATTTTTTTAGTTTTCGCGTTCAGGATGAGAGAAAGTTTTTTTTGACAAATTTGAAAATCTGTCAGACATTGTCCAAATTATTTTTTATTTCATGTCAAAAAGTGAAAAAGAAAAAATTGGTCTGATTTTTTGTACTTTTCGAATTTTCTTAGTTTTCATATAAGGTTCGGGGTCAGGAAAAAAGACAGATTTTTGAAAAATTTCAAAATCTGTCAATTATTGTCAAAATTATTTTTTTTCACATCTAGACATGTGAAATGCATGAACTATGGTAAAAAAAGTGAAAAAGAAAAAATTGGTCTGATTTTTTGTACTTTTCAGATTTTCTTAGTTTTCATATAAGGTTCGGGGTCAGGAAAAAAGACAGATTTTTGAAAAATTTCAAAATCTGTCAATTATTGTCAAAATTATTTTTTTTCACATCTAGACATGTGAAATGCGTTAACTATGGCAACAAAAATGAAAAAAAAAATTGGTCTGATTTTTTTCTTACTTTTCAGATTTTTTTAGTTTTCGCGTTCAGGATGAGAGAGTTTTTTTTGACAAATTTGAAAATCTGTCAGACATTGTCCAAATTATTTTTTATTTCATGTCTAGACATGTGAAATGCATGAACTATGGTAAAAAAAGTGAAAAAGAAAAAATTGGTCTGATTTTTTGTACTTTTCAGATTTTCTTAGTTTTCATATAAGGTTCGGGGTCAGGAAAAAAGACAGATTTTTGAAAAATTTCAAAATCTGTCAATTATTGTCCAAATTATTTTTTTTCACATCTAGACATGTGAAATGCGTTAACTATGGCAACAAAAATGAAAAAAAAAAATTGGTCTGATTTTTTTCTTACTTTTCAGATTTTTTTAGTTTTCGCAGTCTGGATGAGAGAAAGTTTTTTTTTACAAAGTTCAAAATCTGTCAGACATTGTCCAAATTATTTTTTATTTCGTGTCTAGACATGTGAAATGCATGAGCTATGGGAAAAAAAGTGAAAAAAAATTTGGTATGATTTTTTCGTACTTTTCAGATTTTCTTAGTTTTCATATAAGGTTCGGGGTCAGGAAAAAAGACAGATTTTTGAAAAATTTCAAAATCTGTCAATTATTGTCAAAATTATTTTTTTTCACATCTAGACATGTGAAATGCGTTAACTATGGCAACAAAAATGAAAAAAAAAATTGGTCTGATTTTTTTCTTACTTTTCAGATTTTTTTAGTTTTCGCGTTCAGGATGAGAGAAAGTTTTTTTTGACAAATTTGAAAATCTGTCAGACATTGTCCAAATTATTTTTTATTTCATGTCAAAAAGTGAAAAAGAAAAAATTGGTCTGATTTTTTGTACTTTTCAGATTTTCTTAGTTTTCATATAAGGTTCGGGGTCAGGAAAAAAGACAGATTTTTGAAAAATTTCAAAATCTGTCAATTATTGTCAAAATTATTTTTTTTCACATCTAGACATGTGAAATGCGTTAACTATGGCAACAAAAATGAAAAAAAAAATTGGTCTGATTTTTTTCTTACTTTTCAGATTTTTTTAGTTTTCGCGTTCAGGATGAGAGAAAGTTTTTTTTGACAAATTTGAAAATCTGTCAGACATTGTCCAAATTATTTTTTATTTCATGTCAAAAAGTGAAAAAGAAAAAATTGGTCTGATTTTTTGTACTTTTCGAATTTTCTTAGTTTTCATATAAGGTTCGGGGTCAGGAAAAAAGACAGATTTTTGAAAAATTTCAAAATCTGTCAATTATTGTCAAAATTATTTTTTTTCACATCTAGACATGTGAAATGCATGAACTATGGTAAAAAAAGTGAAAAAGAAAAAATTGGTCTGATTTTTTGTACTTTTCAGATTTTCTTAGTTTTCATATAAGGTTCGGGGTCAGGAAAAAAGACAGATTTTTGAAAAATTTCAAAATCTGTCAATTATTGTCAAAATTATTTTTTTTCACATCTAGACATGTGAAATGCGTTAACTATGGCAACAAAAATGAAAAAAAAAATTGGTCTGATTTTTTTCTTACTTTTCAGATTTTTTTAGTTTTCGCGGTCTGGATGAGAGAAAGTTTTTTTTTACAAAGTTCAAAATCTGTCAGACATTGTCCAAATTATTTTTTATTTCGTGTCTAGACATGTGAAATGCATGAGCTATGGGAAAAAAAGTGAAAAAAAATTTGGTATGATTTTTTCGTACTTTTCAGATTTTCTTAGTTTTCATATAAGGTTCGGGGTCAGGAAAAAAGACATATTTTTGAAAAATTTCAAAATCTGTCAATTATTGTCAAAATTATTTTTTTTCACATCTAGACATGTGAAATGCGTTAACTATGGCAACAAAAATGAAAAAAAAAATTGGTCTGATTTTTTTCTTACTTTTCAGATTTTTTTAGTTTTCGCGTTCAGGATGAGAGAGTTTTTTTTGACAAATTTGAAAATCTGTCAGACATTGTCCAAATTATTTTTTATTTCGTGTCTAGACATGTGAAATGCATGAGCAATGGGAAAAAAAGTGAAAAAAAATTTGGTATGATTTTTTCATACTTTTCAGATTTTCTTAGTTTTCATATAAGGTTCGGGGTCAGGAAAAAAGACAGATTTTTGAAAAATTTCAAAATCTGTCAATTATTGTCAAAATTATTTTTTTTCACATCTAGACATGTGAAATGCGTTAACTATGGCAACAAAAATGAAAAAAAAAATTGGTCTGATTTTTTTCTTACTTTTCAGATTTTTTTAGTTTTCGCGTTCAGGATGAGAGAAAGTTTTTTTTGACAAATTTGAAAATCTGTCAGACATTGTCCAAATTATTTTTTATTTCATGTCAAAAAGTGAAAAAGAAAAAATTGGTCTGATTTTTTGTACTTTTCAGATTTTCTTAGTTTTCATATAAGGTTCGGGGTCAGGAAAAAAGACAGATTTTTGAAAAATTTCAAAATCTGTCAATTATTGTCAAAATTATTTTTTTTCACATCTAGACATGTGAAATGCATGAACTATGGTAAAAAAAGTGAAAAAGAAAAAATTGGTCTGATTTTTTGTACTTTTCAGATTTTCTTAGTTTTCATATAAGGTTCGGGGTCAGGAAAAAAGACAGATTTTTGAAAAATTTCAAAATCTGTCAATTATTGTCAAAATTATTTTTTTTCACATCTAGACATGTGAAATGCGTTAACTATGGCAACAAAAATGAAAAAAAAAATTGGTCTGATTTTTTTCTTACTTTTCAGATTTTTTTAGTTTTCGCGTTCAGGATGAGAGAGTTTTTTTTGACAAATTTGAAAATCTGTCAGACATTGTCCAAATTATTTTTTATTTCATGTCTAGACATGTGAAATGCATGAACTATGGTAAAAAAAGTGAAAAAGAAAAAATTGGTCTGATTTTTTGTACTTTTCAGATTTTCTTAGTTTTCATATAAGGTTCGGGGTCAGGAAAAAAGACAGATTTTTGAAAAATTTCAAAATCTGTCAATTATTGTCAAAATTATTTTTTTTCACATCTAGACATGTGAAATGCGTTAACTATGGCAACAAAAATGAAAAAAAAAAATTGGTCTGATTTTTTTCTTACATTTCAGATTTTTTTAGTTTTCGCGGTCTGGATGAGAGAAAGTTTTTTTTTACAAAGTTCAAAATCTGTCAGACATTGTCCAAATTATTTTTTATTTTGTGTCTAGACATGTGAAATGCATGAGCTATGGGAAAAAAAGTGAAAAAAAATTTGGTATGATTTTTTCGTACTTTTCAGATTTTCTTAGTTTTCATATAAGGTTCGGGGTCAGGAAAAAAGACATATTTTTGAAAAATTTTAAAATCTGTCAATTATTGTCAAAATTATTTTTTTTCACATCTAGACATGTGAAATGCATGAACTATGGTAAAAAAAGTGAAAAAGAAAAAATTGGTCTGATTTTTTGTACTTTTCAGATTTTCTTAGTTTTCATATAAGGTTCGGGGTCAGGAAAAAAGACAGATTTTTGAAAATTTTCAAAATCTGTCAATTATTGTCCAAATTATTTTTTTTCACATCTAGACATGTGAAATGCGTTAACTATGGCAACAAAAATGAAAAAAAAAATTGGTCTGATTTTTTTCTTACTTTTCAGATTTTTTTAGTTTTCGCGTTCAGGATGAGAGAGTTTTTTTTGACAAATTTGAAAATCTGTCAGACATTGTCCAAATTATTTTTTATTTCATGTCTAGACATGTGAAATGCATGAACTATGGTAAAAAAAGTGAAAAAGAAAAAATTGGTCTGATTTTTTGTACTTTTCAGATTTTCTTAGTTTTCATATAAGGTTCGGGGTCAGGAAAAAAGACAGATTTTTGAAAAATTTCAAAATCTGTCAATTATTGTCAAAATTATTTTTTTTCACATCTAGACATGTGAAATGCGTTAACTATGGCAACAAAAATGAAAAAAAAAATTGGTCTGATTTTTTTCTTACTTTTCAGATTTTTTTAGTTTTCGCGTTCAGGATGAGAGAGTTTTTTTTGACAAATTTGAAAATCTGTCAGACATTGTCCAAATTATTTTTTATTTCATGTCTAGACATGTGAAATGCATGAACTATGGTAAAAAAAGTGAAAAAGAAAAAATTGGTCTGATTTTTTGTACTTTTCAGATTTTCTTAGTTTTCATATAAGGTTCGGGGTCAGGAAAAAAGACAGATTTTTGAAAAATTTCAAAATCTGTCAATTATTGTCAAAATTATTTTTTTTCACATCTAGACATGTGAAATGCGTTAACTATGGCAACAAAAATGAAAAAAAAAAATTGGTCTGATTTTTTTCTTACATTTCAGATTTTTTTAGTTTTCGCGGTCTGGATGAGAGAAAGTTTTTTTTTACAAAGTTCAAAATCTGTCAGACATTGTCCAAATTATTTTTTATTTTGTGTCTAGACATGTGAAATGCATGAGCTATGGGAAAAAAAGTGAAAAAAAATTTGGTATGATTTTTTCGTACTTTTCAGATTTTCTTAGTTTTCATATAAGGTTCGGGGTCAGGAAAAAAGACATATTTTTGAAAAATTTTAAAATCTGTCAATTATTGTCAAAATTATTTTTTTTCACATCTAGACATGTGAAATGCATGAACTATGGTAAAAAAAGTGAAAAAGAAAAAATTGGTCTGATTTTTTGTACTTTTCAGATTTTCTTAGTTTTCATATAAGGTTCGGGGTCAGGAAAAAAGACAGATTTTTGAAAATTTTCAAAATCTGTCAATTATTGTCCAAATTATTTTTTTTCACATCTAGACATGTGAAATGCGTTAACTATGGCAACAAAAATGAAAAAAAAAATTGGTCTGATTTTTTTCTTACTTTTCAGATTTTTTTAGTTTTCGCGTTCAGGATGAGAGAGTTTTTTTTGACAAATTTGAAAATCTGTCAGACATTGTCCAAATTATTTTTTATTTCATGTCTAGACATGTGAAATGCATGAACTATGGTAAAAAAAGTGAAAAAGAAAAAATTGGTCTGATTTTTTGTACTTTTCAGATTTTCTTAGTTTTCATATAAGGTTCGGGGTCAGGAAAAAAGACAGATTTTTGAAAAATTTCAAAATCTGTCAATTATTGTCCAAATTATTTTTTTTCACATCTAGACATGTGAAATGCGTTAACTATGGCAACAAAAATGAAAAAAAAAAATTGGTCTGATTTTTTTCTTACTTTTCAGATTTTTTTAGTTTTCGCGGTCTGGATGAGAGAAAGTTTTTTTTTACAAAGTTCAAAATCTGTCAGACATTGTCCAAATTATTTTTTATTTCGTGTCTAGACATGTGAAATGCATGAGCAATGGGAAAAAAAGTGAAAAAAAATTTGGTATGATTTTTTCGTACTTTTCAGATTTTCTTAGTTTTCATATAAGGTTCGGGGTCAGGAAAAAAGACAGATTTTTGAAAAATTTCAAAATCTGTCAATTATTGTCAAAATTATTTTTTTTCACATCTAGACATGTGAAATGCGTTAACTATGGCAACAAAAATGAAAAAAAAAATTGGTCTGATTTTTTTCTTACTTTTCAGATTTTTTTAGTTTTCGCGTTCAGGATGAGAGAAAGTTTTTTTTGACAAATTTGAAAATCTGTCAGACATTGTCCAAATTATTTTTTATTTCATGTCAAAAAGTGAAAAAGAAAAAATTGGTCTGATTTTTTGTACTTTTCAGATTTTCTTAGTTTTCATATAAGGTTCGGGGACAGGAAAAAAGACAGATTTTTGAAAAATTTCAAAATCTGTCAATTATTGTCAAAATTATTTTTTTTCACATCTAGACATGTGAAATGCATGAACTATGGTAAAAAAAGTGAAAAAGAAAAAATTGGTCTGATTTTTTGTACTTTTCAGATTTTCTTAGTTTTCATATAAGGTTCGGGGTCAGGAAAAAAGACAGATTTTTGAAAAATTTCAAAATCTGTCAATTATTGTCAAAATTATTTTTTTTCACATCTAGACATGTGAAATGCGTTAACTATGGCAACAAAAATGAAAAAAAAAATTGGTCTGATTTTTTTCTTACTTTTCAGATTTTTTTAGTTTTCGCGTTCAGGATGAGAGAGTTTTTTTTGACAAATTTGAAAATCTGTCAGACATTGTCCAAATTATTTTTTATTTCATGTCTAGACATGTGAAATGCATGAACTATGGTAAAAAAAGTGAAAAAGAAAAAATTGGTCTGATTTTTTGTACTTTTCAGATTTTCTTAGTTTTCATATAAGGTTCGGGGTCAGGAAAAAAGACAGATTTTTGAAAAATTTCAAAATCTGTCAATTATTGTCAAAATTATTTTTTTTCACATCTAGACATGTGAAATGCATGAACTATGGTAAAAAAAGTGAAAAAAAATAAATTGGTCTGATTTTTTGTACTTTTCAGATTTTCTTAGTTTTCATATAAGGTTCGGGGTCAGGAAAAAAGACAGATTTTTGAAAATTTTCAAAATCTGTCAATTATTGTCCAAATTATTTTTTTTCACATCTAGACATGTGAAATGCGTTAACTATGGCAACAAAAATGAAAAAAAAAATTGGTCTGATTTTTTTCTTACTTTTCAGATTTTTTTAGTTTTCGCGGTCTGGATGAGAGAAAGTTTTTTTTTACAAAGTTCAAAATCTGTCAGACATTGTCCAAATTATTTTTTATTTCGTGTCTAGACATGTGAAATGCATGAGCTATGGGAAAAAAAGTGAAAAAAAATTTGGTATGATTTTTTCTTACTTTTCAGATTTTCTTAGTTTTCATATAAGGTTCGGGGTCAGGAAAAAAGACAGATTTTTGAAAAATTTCAAAATCTGTCAATTATTGTCCAAATTATTTTTTTTCACATCTATACATGTGAAATGCGTTAACTATGGCAACAAAAATGAAAAAAAAAAATTGGTCTGATTTTTTTCTTACGTTTCAGATTTTTTTAGTTTTCGCGGTCTGGATGAGAGAAAGTTTTTTTTTACAAAGTTCAAAATCTGTCAGACATTGTCCAAATTATTTTTTATTTCATGTCTAGACATGTGAAATGCATGAACTATGGTAAAAAAAGTGAAAAAGAAAAAATTGGTCTGATTTTTTGTACTTTTCAGATTTTCTTAGTTTTCATATAAGGTTCGGGGTCAGGAAAAAAGACAGATTTTTGAAAAATTTCAAAATCTGTCAATTATAGTCAAAATTATTTTTTTTCACATCTAGACATGTGAAATGCATGAACTATGGTAAAAAAAGTGAAAAAGAAAAAATTGGTCTGATTTTTTGTACTTTTCAGATTTTCTTAGTTTTCATATAAGGTTCGGGGTCAGGAAAAAAGACAGATTTTTGAAAATTTTCAAAATCTGTCAATTATTGTCCAAATTATTTTTTTTCACATCTAGACATGTGAAATGCGTTAACTATGGCAACAAAAATGAAAAAAAAAATTGGTCTGATTTTTTTCTTACTTTTCAGATTTTTTTAGTTTTCGCGGTCTGGATGAGAGAAAGTTTTTTTTTACAAAGTTCAAAATCTGTCAGACATTGTCCAAATTATTTTTTATTTCGTGTCTAGACATGTGAAATGCATGAGCTATGGGAAAAAAAGTGAAAAAAAATTTGGTATGATTTTTTCGTACTTTTCAGATTTTCTTAGTTTTCATATAAGGTTCGGGGTCAGGAAAAAAGACAGATTTTTGAAAAATTTCAAAATCTGTCAATTATTGTCCAAATTATTTTTTTTCACATCTATACATGTGAAATGCGTTAACTATGGCAACAAAAATGAAAAAAAAAAATTGGTCTGATTTTTTTCTTACGTTTCAGATTTTTTTAGTTTTCGCGGTCTGGATGAGAGAAAGTTTTTTTTTACAAAGTTCAAAATCTGTCAGACATTGTCCAAATTATTTTTTATTTCGTGTCTAGACATGTGAAATGCATGAGCTATGGGAATAAAAGTGAAAAAAAATTTGGTATGATTTTTTCGTACTTTTCAGATTTTCTTAGTTTTCATATAAGGTTCGGGGTCAGGAAAAAAGACATATTTTTGAAAAATTTCAAAATCTGTCAATTATTGTCAAAATTATTTTTTTTCACATCTAGACATGTGAAATGCGTTAACTATGGCAACAAAAATGAAAAAAAAAATTGGTCTGATTTTTTTCTTACTTTTCAGATTTTTTTAGTTTTCGCGTTCAGGATGAGAGAGTTTTTTTTGACAAATTTGAAAATCTGTCAGACATTGTCCAAATTATTTTTTATTTCATGTCTAGACATGTGAAATGCATGAACTATGGTAAAAAAAGTGAAAAAGAAAAAATTGGTCTGATTTTTTGTACTTTTCAGATTTTCTTAGTTTTCATATAAGGTTCGGGGTCAGGAAAAAAGACAGATTTTTGAAAAATTTCAAAATCTGTCAATTATTGTCAAAATTATTTTTTTTCACATCTAGACATGTGAAATGCATGAACTATGGTAAAAAAAGTGAAAAAGAAAAAATTGGTCTGATTTTTTGTACTTTTCAGATTTTCTTAGTTTTCATATAAGGTTCGGGGTCAGGAAAAAAGACAGATTTTTGAAAATTTTCAAAATCTGTCAATTATTGTCCAAATTATTTTTTTTCACATCTAGACATGTGAAATGCGTTAACTATGGCAACAAAAATGAAAAAAAAATTTGTCTGATTTTTTTCTTACTTTTCAGATTTTTTTAGTTTTCGCGGTCTGGATGAGAGAAAGTTTTTTTTTACAAAGTTCAAAATCTGTCAGACATTGTCCAAATTATTTTTTATTTCGTGTCTAGACATGTGAAATGCATGAGCTATGGGAAAAAAAGTGAAAAAAAATTTGGTATGATTTTTTCGTACTTTTCAGATTTTCTTAGTTTTCATATAAGGTTCGGGGTCAGGAAAAAAGACAGATTTTTGAAAAATTTCAAAATCTGTCAATTATTGTCAAATTTATTTTTTTTCACATCTAGACATGTGAAATGCGTTAACTATGGCAACAAAAATGAAAAAAAAAATTGGTCTGATTTTTTTCTTACTTTTCAGATTTTTTTAGTTTTCGCGTTCAGGATGAGAGAGTTTTTTTTGACAAATTTGAAAATCTGTCAGACATTGTCCAAATTATTTTTTATTTCATGTCTAGACATGTGAAATGCATGAACTATGGTAAAAAAAGTGAAAAAGAAAAAATTGGTCTGATTTTTTGTACTTTTCAGATTTTCTTAGTTTTCATATAAGGTTCGGGGTCAGGAAAAAAGACAGATTTTTGAAAAATTTCAAAATCTGTCAATTATTGTCAAAATTATTTTTTTTCACATCTAGACATGTGAAATGCATGAACTATGGTAAAAAAAGTGAAAAAGAAAAAATTGGTCTGATTTTTTGTACTTTTCAGATTTTCTTAGTTTTCATATAAGGTTCGGGGTCAGGAAAAAAGACAGATTTTTGAAAATTTTCAAAATCTGTCAATTATTGTCCAAATTATTTTTTTTCACATCTAGACATGTGAAATGCGTTAACTATGGCAACAAAAATGAAAAAAAAAATTGGTCTGATTTTTTTCTTACTTTTCAGATTTTTTTAGTTTTCGCGGTCTGGATGAGAGAAAGTTTTTTTTTACAAAGTTCAAAATCTGTCAGACATTGTCCAAATTATTTTTTATTTCGTGTCTAGACATGTGAAATGCATGAGCTATGAGAAAAAAAGTGAAAAAAAATTTGGTATGATTTTTTCGTACTTTTCAGATTTTCTTAGTTTTCATATAAGGTTCGGGGTCAGGAAAAAAGACAGATTTTTGAAAAATTTCAAAATCTGTCAATTATTGTCAAAATTATTTTTTTTCACATCTAGACATGTGAAATGCGTTAACTATGGCAACAAAAATGAAAAAAAAAATTGGTCTGATTTTTTTCTTACTTTTCAGATTTTTTTAGTTTTCGCGTTCAGGATGAGAGAGTTTTTTTTGACAAATTTGAAAATCTGTCAGACATTGTCCAAATTATTTTTTATTTCATGTCTAGACATGTGAAATGCATGAACTATGGTAAAAAAAGTGAAAAAGAAAAAATTGGTCTGATTTTTTGTACTTTTCAGATTTTCTTAGTTTTCATATAAGGTTCGGGGTCAGGAAAAAAGACAGATTTTTGAAAAATGTCAAAATCTGTCAATTATTGTCCAAATTATTTTTTTTCACATCTATACATGTGAAATGCGTTAACTATGGCAACAAAAATGAAAAAAAAAAAATTGGTCTGATTTTTTTCTTACTTTTCAGATTTTTTTAGTTTTCGCGGTCTGGATGAGAGAAAGTTTTTTTTTACAAAGTTCAAAATCTGTCAGACATTGTCCAAATTATTTTTTATTTCGTGTCTAGACATGTGAAATGCATGAGCAATGGGAAAAAAAGTGAAAAAAAATTTGGTATGATTTTTTCGTACTTTTCAGATTTTCTTAGTTTTCATATAAGGTTCGGGGTCAGGAAAAAAGACAGATTTTTGAAAAATTTCAAAATCTGTCAATTATTGTCAAAATTATTTTTTTTCACATCTAGACATGTGAAATGCGTTAACTATGGCAACAAAAATGAAAAAAAAAATTGGTCTGATTTTTTTCTTACTTTTCAGATTTTTTTAGTTTTCGCGTTCAGGATGAGAGAAAGTTTTTTTTGACAAATTTGAAAATCTGTCAGACATTGTCCAAATTATTTTTTATTTCATGTCAAAAAGTGAAAAAGAAAAAATTGGTCTGATTTTTTGTACTTTTCAGATTTTCTTAGTTTTCATATAAGGTTCGGGGTCAGGAAAAAAGACAGATTTTTGAAAAATTTCAAAATCTGTCAATTATTGTCAAAATTATTTTTTTTCACATCTAGACATGTGAAATGCATGAACTATGGTAAAAAAAGTGAAAAAGAAAAAATTGGTCTGATTTTTTGTACTTTTCAGATTTTCTTAGTTTTCATATAAGGTTCGGGGTCAGGAAAAAAGACAGATTTTTGAAAATTTTCAAAATCTGTCAATTATTGTCCAAATTATTTTTTTTCACATCTAGACATGTGAAATGCGTTAACTATGGCAACAAAAATGAAAAAAAAATTTGTCTGATTTTTTTCTTACTTTTCAGATTTTTTTAGTTTTCGCGGTCTGGATGAGAGAAAGTTTTTTTTTACAAAGTTCAAAATCTGTCAGACATTGTCCAAATTATTTTTTATTTCGTGTCTAGACATGTGAAATGCATGAGCTATGGGAAAAAAAGTGAAAAAAAATTTGGTATGATTTTTTCGTACTTTTCAGATTTTCTTAGTTTTCATATAAGGTTCGGGGTCAGGAAAAAAGACAGATTTTTGAAAAATTTCAAAATCTGTCAATTATTGTCAAATTTATTTTTTTTCACATCTAGACATGTGAAATGCGTTAACTATGGCAACAAAAATGAAAAAAAAAATTGGTCTGATTTTTTTCTTACTTTTCAGATTTTTTTAGTTTTCGCGTTCAGGATGAGAGAAAGTTTTTTTTGACAAATTTGAAAATCTGTCAGACATTGTCCAAATTATTTTTTATTTCATGTCAAAAAGTGAAAAAGAAAAAATTGGTCTGATTTTTTGTACTTTTCAGATTTTCTTAGTTTTCATATAAGGTTCGGGGTCAGGAAAAAAGACAGATTTTTGAAAAATTTCAAAATCTGTCAATTATTGTCAAAATTATTTTTTTTCACATCTAGACATGTGAAATGCATGAACTATGGTAAAAAAAGTGAAAAAGAAAAAATTGGTCTGATTTTTTGTACTTTTCAGATTTTCTTAGTTTTCATATAAGGTTCGGGGTCAGGAAAAAAGACAGATTTTTGAAAATTTTCAAAATCTGTCAATTATTGTCCAAATTATTTTTTTTCACATCTAGACATGTGAAATGCGTTAACTATGGCAACAAAAATGAAAAAAAAATTTGTCTGATTTTTTTCTTACTTTTCAGATTTTTTTAGTTTTCGCGGTCTGGATGAGAGAAAGTTTTTTTTTACAAAGTTCAAAATCTGTCAGACATTGTCCAAATTATTTTTTATTTCGTGTCTAGACATGTGAAATGCATGAGCTATGGGAAAAAAAGTGAAAAAAAATTTGGTATGATTTTTTCGTACTTTTCAGATTTTCTTAGTTTTCATATAAGGTTCGGGGTCAGGAAAAAAGACAGATTTTTGAAAAATTTCAAAATCTGTCAATTATTGTCAAATTTATTTTTTTTCACATCTAGACATGTGAAATGCGTTAACTATGGCAACAAAAATGAAAAAAAAAATTGGTCTGATTTTTTTCTTACTTTTCAGATTTTTTTAGTTTTCGCGTTCAGGATGAGAGAGTTTTTTTTGACAAATTTGAAAATCTGTCAGACATTGTCCAAATTATTTTTTATTTCATGTCTAGACATGTGAAATGCATGAACTATGGTAAAAAAAGTGAAAAAGAAAAAATTGGTCTGATTTTTTGTACTTTTCAGATTTTCTTAGTTTTCATATAAGGTTCGGGGTCAGGAAAAAAGACAGATTTTTGAAAAATTTCAAAATCTGTCAATTATTGTCAAAATTATTTTTTTTCACATCTAGACATGTGAAATGCATGAACTATGGTAAAAAAAGTGAAAAAGAAAAAATTGGTCTGATTTTTTGTACTTTTCAGATTTTCTTAGTTTTCATATAAGGTTCGGGGTCAGGAAAAAAGACAGATTTTTGAAAATTTTCAAAATCTGTCAATTATTGTCCAAATTATTTTTTTTCACATCTAGACATGTGAAATGCGTTAACTATGGCAACAAAAATGAAAAAAAAAATTGGTCTGATTTTTTTCTTACTTTTCAGATTTTTTTAGTTTTCGCGGTCTGGATGAGAGAAAGTTTTTTTTTACAAAGTTCAAAATCTGTCAGACATTGTCCAAATTATTTTTTATTTCGTGTCTAGACATGTGAAATGCATGAGCTATGAGAAAAAAAGTGAAAAAAAATTTGGTATGATTTTTTCGTACTTTTCAGATTTTCTTAGTTTTCATATAAGGTTCGGGGTCAGGAAAAAAGACAGATTTTTGAAAAATTTCAAAATCTGTCAATTATTGTCAAAATTATTTTTTTTCACATCTAGACATGTGAAATGCGTTAACTATGGCAACAAAAATGAAAAAAAAAATTGGTCTGATTTTTTTCTTACTTTTCAGATTTTTTTAGTTTTCGCGTTCAGGATGAGAGAAAGTTTTTTTTGACAAATTTGAAAATCTGTCAGACATTGTCCAAATTATTTTTTATTTCATGTCAAAAAGTGAAAAAGAAAAAATTGGTCTGATTTTTTGTACTTTTCAGATTTTCTTAGTTTTCATATAAGGTTCGGGGTCAGGAAAAAAGACAGATTTTTGAAAAATTTCAAAATCTGTCAATTATTGTCAAAATTATTTTTTTTCACATCTAGACATGTGAAATGCGTTAACTATGGCAACAAAAATGAAAAAAAAAATTGGTCTGATTTTTTTCTTACTTTTCAGATTTTTTTAGTTTTCGCATTCAGGATGAGAGAGTTTTTTTTGACAAATTTGAAAATCTGTCAGACATTGTCCAAATTATTTTTTATTTCATGTCTAGACATGTGAAATGCATGAACTATGGTAAAAAAAGTGAAAAAGAAAAAATTGGTCTGATTTTTTGTACTTTTCAGATTTTCTTAGTTTTCATATAAGGTTCGGGGTCAGGAAAAAAGACAGATTTTTGAAAAATTTCAAAATCTGTCAATTATTGTCCAAATTATTTTTTTTCACATCTAGACATGTGAAATGCGTTAACTATGGCAACAAAAATGAAAAAAAAAAATTGGTCTGATTTTTTTCTTACTTTTCAGATTTTTTTAGTTTTCGCGGTCTGGATGAGAGAAAGTTTTTTTTTACAAAGTTCAAAATCTGTCAGACATTGTCCAAATTATTTTTTATTTCGTGTCTAGACATGTGAAATGCATGAGCTATGGGAAAAAAAGTGAAAAAAAATTTGGTATGATTTTTTCGTACTTTTCAGATTTTCTTAGTTTTCATATAAGGTTCGGGGTCAGGAAAAAAGACAGATTTTTGAAAAATTTCAAAATCTGTCAATTATTGTCAAAATTATTTTTTTTCACATCTAGACATGTGAAATGCGTTAACTATGGCAACAAAAATGAAAAAAAAAATTGGTCTGATTTTTTTCTTACTTTTCAGATTTTTTTAGTTTTCGCGTTCAGGATGAGAGAAAGTTTTTTTTGACAAATTTGAAAATCTGTCAGACATTGTCCAAATTATTTTTTATTTCATATCAAAAAGTGAAAAAGAAAAAATTGGTCTGATTTTTTGTACTTTTCAGATTTTCTTAGTTTTCATATAAGGTTCGGGGTCAGGAAAAAAGACAGATTTTTGAAAAATTTCAAAATCTGTCAATTATTGTCAAAATTATTTTTTTTCACATCTAGACATGTGAAATGCATGAACTATGGTAAAAAAAGTGAAAAAGAAAAAATTGGTCTGATTTTTTGTACTTTTCAGATTTTCTTAGTTTTCATATAAGGTTCGGGGTCAGGAAAAAAGACAGATTTTTGAAAAATTTCAAAATCTGTCAATTATTGTCAAAATTATTTTTTTTCACATCTAGACATGTGAAATGCGTTAACTATGGCAACAAAAATGAAAAAAAAAATTGGTCTGATTTTTTTCTTACTTTTCAGATTTTTTTAGTTTTCGCGTTCAGGATGAGAGAGTTTTTTTTGACAAATTTGAAAATCTGTCAGACATTGTCCAAATTATTTTTTATTTCATGTCTAGACATGTGAAATGCATGAACTATGGTAAAAAAAGTGAAAAAGAAAAAATTGGTCTGATTTTTTGTACTTTTCAGATTTTCTTAGTTTTCATATAAGGTTCGGGGTCAGGAAAAAAGACAGATTTTTGAAAAATTTCAAAATCTGTCAATTATTGTCCAAATTATTTTTTTTCACATCTAGACATGTGAAATGCGTTAACTATGGCAACAAAAATAAAAAAAAAAAATTGGTCTGATTTTTTTCTTACATTTCAGATTTTTTTAGTTTTCGCGGTCTGGATGAGAGAAAGTTTTTTTTTACAAAGTTCAAAATCTGTCAGACATTGTCCAAATTATTTTTTATTTCGTGTCTAGACATGTGAAATGCATGAGCTATGGGAAAAAAAGTGAAAAAAAATTTGGTATGATTTTTTCGTACTTTTCAGATTTTCTTAGTTTTCATATAAGGTTCGGGGTCAGGAAAAAAGACAGATTTTTGAAAAATTTCAAAATCTGTCAATTATTGTCCAAATTATTTTTTTTCACATCTATACATGTGAAATGCGTTAACTATGGCAACAAAAATGAAAAAAAAAAATTGGTCTGATTTTTTTCTTACGTTTCAGATTTTTTTAGTTTTCGCGGTCTGGATGAGAGAAAGTTTTTTTTTACAAAGTTCAAAATCTGTCAGACATTGTCCAAATTATTTTTTATTTCGTGTCTAGACATGTGAAATGCATGAGCTATGGGAAAAAAAGTGAAAAAAAATTTGGTATGATTTTTTCGTACTTTTCAGATTTTCTTAGTTTTCATATAAGGTTCGGGGTCAGGAAAAAAGACATATTTTTGAAAAATTTCAAAATCTGTCAATTATTGTCAAAATTATTTTTTTTCACATCTAGACATGTGAAATGCGTTAACTATGGCAA
This sequence comes from Alosa sapidissima, assembly GCF_018492685.1. Taxonomy (NCBI): domain Eukaryota; kingdom Metazoa; phylum Chordata; class Actinopteri; order Clupeiformes; family Clupeidae; genus Alosa; species Alosa sapidissima. The sequence continues at coordinate 76,511 of NW_024582160.1, read as the reverse complement.
CAAAAATGAAAAAAAAAATTGGTCTGATTTTTTTCTTACTTTTCAGATTTTTTTAGTTTTCGCGTTCAGGATGAGAGAGATTTTTTTGACAAATTTGAAAATCTGTCAGACATTGTCCAAATTATTTTTTATTTCATGTCTAGACATGTGAAATGCATGAACTATGGTAAAAAAAGTGAAAAAGAAAAAATTGGTCTGATTTTTTGTACTTTTCAGATTTTCTTAGTTTTCATATAAGGTTCGGGGTCAGGAAAAAAGACAGATTTTTGAAAAATTTCAAAATCTGTCAATTATTGTCAAAATTATTTTTTTTCACATCTAGACATGTGAAATGCATGAACTATGGTAAAAAAAGTGAAAAAGAAAAAATTGGTCTGATTTTTTGTACTTTTCAGATTTTCTTAGTTTTCATATAAGGTTCGGGGTCAGGAAAAAAGACAGATTTTTGAAAATTTTCAAAATCTGTCAATTATTGTCCAAATTATTTTTTTTCACATCTAGACATGTGAAATGCGTTAACTATGGCAACAAAAATGAAAAAAAAATTGGTCTGATTTTTTTCTTACTTTTCAGATTTTTTTAGTTTTCGCGGTCTGGATGAGAGAAAGTTTTTTTTTACAAAGTTCAAAATCTGTCAGACATTGTCCAAATTATTTTTTATTTCGTGTCTAGACATGTGAAATGCATGAGCTATGGGAAAAAAAGTGAAAAAAAATTTGGTATGATTTTTTCGTACTTTTCAGATTTTCTTAGTTTTCATATAAGGTTCGGGGTCAGGAAAAAAGACAGATTTTTGAAAAATTTCAAAATCTGTCAATTATTGTCAAAATTATTTTTTTTCACATCTAGACATGTGAAATGCGTTAACTATGGCAAGAAAAATGAAAAAAAAAATTGGTCTGATTTTTTTCTTACTTTTCAGATTTTTTTAGTTTTCGCGTTCAGGATGAGAGAGTTTTTTTTGACAAATTTGAAAATCTGTCAGACATTGTCCAAATTATTTTTTATTTCATGTCTAGACATGTGAAATGCATGAACTATGGTAAAAAAAGTGAAAAAGAAAAAATTGGTCTGATTTTTTGTACTTTTCAGATTTTCTTAGTTTTCATATAAGGTTCGGGGTCAGGAAAAAAGACAGATTTTTGAAAAATTTCAAAATCTGTCAATTATTGTCAAAATTATTTTTTTTCACATCTAGACATGTGAAATGCATGAACTATGGTAAAAAAAGTGAAAAAGAAAAAATTGGTCTGATTTTTTGTACTTTTCAGATTTTCTTAGTTTTCATATAAGGTTCGGGGTCAGGAAAAAAGACAGATTTTTGAAAATTTTCAAAATCTGTCAATTATTGTCCAAATTATTTTTTTTCACATCTAGACATGTGAAATGCGTTAACTATGGCAACAAAAATGAAAAAAAAAATTGGTCTGATTTTTTTCTTACTTTTCAGATTTTTTTAGTTTTCGCGGTCTGGATGAGAGAAAGTTTTTTTTTACAAAGTTCAAAATCTGTCAGACATTGTCCAAATTATTTTTTATTTCGTGTCTAGACATGTGAAATGCATGAGCTATGAGAAAAAAAGTGAAAAAAAATTTGGTATGATTTTTTCGTACTTTTCAGATTTTCTTAGTTTTCATATAAGGTTCGGGGTCAGGAAAAAAGACAGATTTTTGAAAAATTTCAAAATCTGTCAATTATTGTCAAAATTATTTTTTTTCACATCTAGACATGTGAAATGCGTTAACTATGGCAACAAAAATGAAAAAAAAAATTGGTCTGATTTTTTTCTTACTTTTCAGATTTTTTTAGTTTTCGCATTCAGGATGAGAGAGTTTTTTTTGACAAATTTGAAAATCTGTCAGACATTGTCCAAATTATTTTTTATTTCATGTCTAGACATGTGAAATGCATGAACTATGGTAAAAAAAGTGAAAAAGAAAAAATTGGTCTGATTTTTTGTACTTTTCAGATTTTCTTAGTTTTCATATAAGGTTCGGGGTCAGGAAAAAAGACAGATTTTTGAAAAATTTCAAAATCTGTCAATTATTGTCAAAATTATTTTTTTTCACATCTAGACATGTGAAATGCGTTAACTATGGCAACAAAAATGAAAAAAAAAATTGGTCTGATTTTTTTCTTACTTTTCAGATTTTTTTAGTTTTCGCATTCAGGATGAGAGAGTTTTTTTTGACAAATTTGAAAATCTGTCAGACATTGTCCAAATTATTTTTTATTTCATGTCTAGACATGTGAAATGCATGAACTATGGTAAAAAAAGTGAAAAAGAAAAAATTGGTCTGATTTTTTGTACTTTTCAGATTTTCTTAGTTTTCATATAAGGTTCGGGGTCAGGAAAAAAGACAGATTTTTGAAAATTTTCAAAATCTGTCAATTATTGTCCAAATTATTTTTTTTCACATCTAGACATGTGAAATGCGTTAACTATGGCAACAAAAATGAAAAAAAAATTGGTCTGATTTTTTTCTTACTTTTCAGATTTTTTTAGTTTTCGCGGTCTGGATGAGAGAAAGTTTTTTTTTACAAAGTTCAAAATCTGTCAGACATTGTCCAAATTATTTTTTATTTCGTGTCTAGACATGTGAAATGCATGAGCTATGGGAAAAAAAGTGAAAAAAAATTTGGTATGATTTTTTCGTACTTTTCAGATTTTCTTAGTTTTCATATAAGGTTCGGGGTCAGGAAAAAAGACAGATTTTTGAAAAATTTCAAAATCTGTCAATTATTGTCAAAATTATTTTTTTCCACATCTAGACATGTGAAATGCGTTAACTATGGCAACAAAAATGAAAAAAAAAATTGGTCTGATTTTTTTCTTACTTTTCAGATTTTTTTAGTTTTCGCGTTCAGGATGAGAGAGTTTTTTTTGACAAATTTGAAAATCTGTCAGACATTGTCCAAATTATTTTTTATTTCATGTCTAGACATGTGAAATGCATGAACTATGGTAAAAAAAGTGAAAAAGAAAAAATTGGTCTGATTTTTTGTACTTTTCAGATTTTCTTAGTTTTCATATAAGGTTCGGGGTCAGGAAAAAAGACAGATTTTTGAAAAATTTCAAAATCTGTCAATTATTGTCAAAATTATTTTTTTTCACATCTAGACATGTGAAATGCATGAGCTATGGGGAAAAAAGTGAAAAAAAATTTGGTATGATTTTTTCGTACTTTTCAGATTTTCTTAGTTTTCATATAAGGTTCGGGGTCAGGAAAAAAGACAGATTTTTGAAAAATTTCAAAATCTGTCAATTATTGTCAAAATTATTTTTTTTCACATCTAGACATGTGAAATGCGTTAACTATGGCAACAAAAATGAAAAAAAAAATTGGTCTGATTTTTTTCTTACTTTTCAGATTTTTTTAGTTTTCGCGTTCAGGATGAGAGAAAGTTTTTTTTGACAAATTTGAAAATCTGTCAGACATTGTCCAAATTATTTTTTATTTCATGTCAAAAAGTGAAAAAGAAAAAATTGGTCTGATTTTTTGTACTTTTCAGATTTTCTTAGTTTTCATATAAGGTTCGGGGTCAGGAAAAAAGACAGATTTTTGAAAAATTTCAAAATCTGTCAATTATTGTCAAAATTATTTTTTTTCACATCTAGACATGTGAAATGCATGAACTATGGTAAAAAAAGTGAAAAAGAAAAAATTGGTCTGATTTTTTGTACTTTTCAGATTTTCTTAGTTTTCATATAAGGTTCGGGGTCAGGAAAAAAGACAGATTTTTGAAAAATTTCAAAATCTGTCAATTATTGTCAAAATTATTTTTTTTCACATCTAGACATGTGAAATGCGTTAACTATGGCAACAAAAATGAAAAAAAAAATTGGTCTGATTTTTTTCTTACTTTTCAGATTTTTTTAGTTTTCGCGTTCAGGATGAGAGAGTTTTTTTTGACAAATTTGAAAATCTGTCAGACATTGTCCAAATTATTTTTTATTTCATGTCTAGACATGTGAAATGCATGAACTATGGTAAAAAAAGTGAAAAAGAAAAAATTGGTCTGATTTTTTGTACTTTTCAGATTTTCTTAGTTTTCATATAAGGTTCGGGGTCAGGAAAAAAGACAGATTTTTGAAAAATTTCAAAATCTGTCAATTATTGTCCAAATTATTTTTTTTCACATCTAGACATGTGAAATGCGTTAACTATGGCAAAAAAAATGAAAAAAAAAAATTGGTCTGATTTTTTTCTTACTTTTCAGATTTTTTTAGTTTTCGCGGTCTGGATGAGAGAAAGTTTTTTTTTACAAAGTTCAAAATCTGTCAGACATTGTCCAAATTATTTTTTATTTCGTGTCTAGACATGTGAAATGCATGAGCTATGGGAACAAAAGTGAAAAAAAATTTGGTATGATTTTTTCGTACTTTTCAGATTTTCTTAGTTTTCATATAAGGTTCGGGGTCAGGAAAAAAGACAGATTTTTGAAAAATTTCAAAATCTGTCAATTATTGTCAAAATTATTTTTTTTCACATCTAGACATGTGAAATGCGTTAACTATGGCAACAAAAATGAAAAAAAAAATTGGTCTGATTTTTTTCTTACTTTTCAGATTTTTTTAGTTTTCGCGTTCAGGATGAGAGAAAGTTTTTTTTGACAAATTTGAAAATCTGTCAGACATTGTCCAAATGATTTTTTATTTCATGTCAAAAAGTGAAAAAGAAAAAATTGGTCTGATTTTTTGTACTTTTCAGATTTTCTTAGTTTTCATATAAGGTTCGGGGTCAGGAAAAAAGACAGATTTTTGAAAAATTTCAAAATCTGTCAATTATTGTCCAAATTATTTTTTTTTAACATCTAGACATGTGAAATGCGTTAACTATGGCAACAAAAATGAAAAAAAAAAAATGGTCTGATTTTTTTCTTACTTTTCAGATTTTTTTAGTTTTCGCGGTCTGGATGAGAGAAAGTTTTTTTTTACAAAGTTCAAAATCTGTCAGACATTGTCCAAATTATTTTTTATTTCGTGTCTAGACATGTGAAATGCATGAGCTATGGGAAAAAAAGTGAAAAAAAATTTGGTATGATTTTTTCGTACTTTTCAGATTTTCTTAGTTTTCATATAAGGTTCGGGGTCAGGAAAAAAGACAGATTTTTGAAAAATTTCAAAATCTGTCAATTATTGTCCAAATTATTTTTTTTCACATCTATACATGTGAAATGCGTTAACTATGGCAACAAAAATGAAAAAAAAAAATTGGTCTGATTTTTTTCTTACGTTTCAGATTTTTTTAGTTTTCGCGGTCTGGATGAGAGAAAGTTTTTTTTTACAAAGTTCAAAATCTGTCAGACATTGTCCAAATTATTTTTTATTTCGTGTCTAGACATGTGAAATGCATGAGCTATGGGAAAAAAAGTGAAAAAAAATTTGGTATGATTTTTTCGTACTTTTCAGATTTTCTTAGTTTTCATATAAGGTTCGGGGTCAGGAAAAAAGACATATTTTTGAAAAATTTCAAAATCTGTCAATTATTGTCAAAATTATTTTTTTTCACATCTAGACATGTGAAATGCGTTAACTATGGCAACAAAAATGAAAAAAAAAATTGGTCTGATTTTTTTCTTACTTTTCAGATTTTTTTAGTTTTCGCGTTCAGGATGAGAGAGATTTTTTTGACAAATTTGAAAATCTGTCAGACATTGTCCAAATTATTTTTTATTTCATGTCTAGACATGTGAAATGCATGAACTATGGTAAAAAAAGTGAAAAAGAAAAAATTGGTCTGATTTTTTGTACTTTTCAGATTTTCTTAGTTTTCATATAAGGTTCGGGGTCAGGAAAAAAGACAGATTTTTGAAAAATTTCAAAATCTGTCAATTATTGTCAAAATTATTTTTTTTCACATCTAGACATGTGAAATGCATGAACTATGGTAAAAAAAGTGAAAAAGAAAAAATTGGTCTGATTTTTTGTACTTTTCAGATTTTCTTAGTTTTCATATAAGGTTCGGGGTCAGGAAAAAAGACAGATTTTTGAAAATTTTCAAAATCTGTCAATTATTGTCCAAATTATTTTTTTTCACATCTAGACATGTGAAATGCGTTAACTATGGCAACAAAAATGAAAAAAAAATTGGTCTGATTTTTTTCTTACTTTTCAGATTTTTTTAGTTTTCGCGGTCTGGATGAGAGAAAGTTTTTTTTTACAAAGTTCAAAATCTGTCAGACATTGTCCAAATTATTTTTTATTTCGTGTCTAGACATGTGAAATGCATGAGCTATGGGAAAAAAAGTGAAAAAAAATTTGGTATGATTTTTTCGTACTTTTCAGATTTTCTTAGTTTTCATATAAGGTTCGGGGTCAGGAAAAAAGACAGATTTTTGAAAAATTTCAAAATCTGTCAATTATTGTCAAAATTATTTTTTTTCACATCTAGACATGTGAAATGCGTTAACTATGGCAAGAAAAATGAAAAAAAAAATTGGTCTGATTTTTTTCTTACTTTTCAGATTTTTTTAGTTTTCGCGTTCAGGATGAGAGAGTTTTTTTTGACAAATTTGAAAATCTGTCAGACATTGTCCAAATTATTTTTTATTTCATGTCTAGACATGTGAAATGCATGAACTATGGTAAAAAAAGTGAAAAAGAAAAAATTGGTCTGATTTTTTGTACTTTTCAGATTTTCTTAGTTTTCATATAAGGTTCGGGGTCAGGAAAAAAGACAGATTTTTGAAAAATTTCAAAATCTGTCAATTATTGTCAAAATTATTTTTTTTCACATCTAGACATGTGAAATGCATGAACTATGGTAAAAAAAGTGAAAAAGAAAAAATTGGTCTGATTTTTTGTACTTTTCAGATTTTCTTAGTTTTCATATAAGGTTCGGGGTCAGGAAAAAAGACAGATTTTTGAAAATTTTCAAAATCTGTCAATTATTGTCCAAATTATTTTTTTTCACATCTAGACATGTGAAATGCGTTAACTATGGCAACAAAAATGAAAAAAAAAATTGGTCTGATTTTTTTCTTACTTTTCAGATTTTTTTAGTTTTCGCGGTCTGGATGAGAGAAAGTTTTTTTTTACAAAGTTCAAAATCTGTCAGACATTGTCCAAATTATTTTTTATTTCGTGTCTAGACATGTGAAATGCATGAGCTATGAGAAAAAAAGTGAAAAAAAATTTGGTATGATTTTTTCGTACTTTTCAGATTTTCTTAGTTTTCATATAAGGTTCGGGGTCAGGAAAAAAGACAGATTTTTGAAAAATTTCAAAATCTGTCAATTATTGTCAAAATTATTTTTTTTCACATCTAGACATGTGAAATGCGTTAACTATGGCAACAAAAATGAAAAAAAAAATTGGTCTGATTTTTTTCTTACTTTTCAGATTTTTTTAGTTTTCGCGTTCAGGATGAGAGAAAGTTTTTTTTGACAAATTTGAAAATCTGTCAGACATTGTCCAAATGATTTTTTATTTCATGTCAAAAAGTGAAAAAGAAAAAATTGGTCTGATTTTTTGTACTTTTCAGATTTTCTTAGTTTTCATATAAGGTTCGGGGTCAGGAAAAAAGACAGATTTTTGAAAAATTTCAAAATCTGTCAATTATTGTCCAAATTATTTTTTTTTAACATCTAGACATGTGAAATGCGTTAACTATGGCAACAAAAATGAAAAAAAAAAAATGGTCTGATTTTTTTCTTACTTTTCAGATTTTTTTAGTTTTCGCGGTCTGGATGAGAGAAAGTTTTTTTTTACAAAGTTCAAAATCTGTCAGACATTGTCCAAATTATTTTTTATTTCGTGTCTAGACATGTGAAATGCATGAGCTATGGGAAAAAAAGTGAAAAAAAATTTGGTATGATTTTTTCGTACTTTTCAGATTTTCTTAGTTTTCATATAAGGTTCGGGGTCAGGAAAAAAGACAGATTTTTGAAAAATTTCAAAATCTGTCAATTATTGTCCAAATTATTTTTTTTCACATCTAGACATGTGAAATGCATGAACTATGGTAAAAAAAGTGAAAAAGAAAAAATTGGTCTGATTTTTTGTACTTTTCAGATTTTCTTAGTTTTCATATAAGGTTCGGGGTCAGGAAAAAAGACAGATTTTTGAAAAATTTCAAAATCTGTCAATTATTGTCCAAATTATTTTTTTTCACATCTAGACATGTGAAATGCGTTAACTATGGCAACAAAAATGAAAAAAAAAAATTGGTCTGATTTTTTTCTTACTTTTCAGATTTTTTTAGTTTTCGCGGTCTGGATGAGAGAAAGTTTTTTTTTACAAAGTTCAAAATCTGTCAGACATTGTCCAAATTATTTTTTATTTCGTGTCTAGACATGTGAAATGCATGAGCTATGGGAACAAAAGTGAAAAAAAATTTGGTATGATTTTTTCGTACTTTTCAGATTTTCTTAGTTTTCATATAAGGTTCGGGGTCAGGAAAAAAGACAGATTTTTGAAAAATTTCAAAATCTGTCAATTATTGTCAAAATTATTTTTTTTCACATCTAGACATGTGAAATGCGTTAACTATGGCAACAAAAATGAAAAAAAAAATTGGTCTGATTTTTTTCTTACTTTTCAGATTTTTTTAGTTTTCGCGTTCAGGATGAGAGAAAGTTTTTTTTGACAAATTTGAAAATCTGTCAGACATTGTCCAAATGATTTTTTATTTCATGTCAAAAAGTGAAAAAGAAAAAATTGGTCTGATTTTTTGTACTTTTCAGATTTTCTTAGTTTTCATATAAGGTTCGGGGTCAGGAAAAAAGACAGATTTTTGAAAAATTTCAAAATCTGTCAATTATTGTCCAAATTATTTTTTTTAACATCTAGACATGTGAAATGCGTTAACTATGGCAACAAAAATGAAAAAAAAAAAATGGTCTGATTTTTTTCTTACTTTTCAGATTTTTTTAGTTTTCGCGGTCTGGATGAGAGAAAGTTTTTTTTTACAAAGTTCAAAATCTGTCAGACATTGTCCAAATTATTTTTTATTTCGTGTCTAGACATGTGAAATGCATGAGCTATGGGAAAAAAAGTGAAAAAAAATTTGGTATGATTTTTTCGTACTTTTCAGATTTTCTTAGTTTTCATATAAGGTTCGGGGTCAGGAAAAAAGACAGATTTTTGAAAAATTTCAAAATCTGTCAATTATTGTCAAAATTATTTTTTTTCACATCTAGACATGTGAAATGCGTTAACTATGGCAACAAAAATGAAAAAAAAAATTGGTCTGATTTTTTTCTTACTTTTCAGATTTTTTTAGTTTTCGCGTTCAGGATGAGAGAAAGTTTTTTTTGACAAATTTGAAAATCTGTCAGACATTGTCCAAATTATTTTTTATTTCATGTCAAAAAGTGAAAAAGAAAAAATTGGTCTGATTTTTTGTACTTTTCAGATTTTCTTAGTTTTCATATAAGGTTCGGGGTCAGGAAAAAAGACAGATTTTTGAAAAATTTCAAAATCTGTCAATTATTGTCAAAATTATTTTTTTTCACATCTAGACATGTGAAATGCATGAACTATGGTAAAAAAAGTGAAAAAGAAAAAATTGGTCTGATTTTTTGTACTTTTCAGATTTTCTTAGTTTTCATATAAGGTTCGGGGTCAGGAAAAAAGACAGATTTTTGAAAAATTTCAAAATCTGTCAATTATTGTCAAAATTATTTTTTTTCACATCTAGACATGTGAAATGCGTTAACTATGGCAACAAAAATGAAAAAAAAAATTGGTCTGATTTTTTTCTTACTTTTCAGATTTTTTTAGTTTTCGCGTTCAGGATGAGAGAGTTTTTTTTGACAAATTTGAAAATCTGTCAGACATTGTCCAAATTATTTTTTATTTCATGTCTAGACATGTGAAATGCATGAACTATGGTAAAAAAAGTGAAAAAGAAAAAATTGGTCTGATTTTTTGTACTTTTCAGATTTTCTTAGTTTTCATATAAGGTTCGGGGTCAGGAAAAAAGACAGATTTTTGAAAATTTTCAGAATCTGTCAATTATTGTCCAAATTATTTTTTTTCACATCTAGACATGTGAAATGCGTTAACTATGGCAACAAAAATGAAAAAAAAAAAATGGTCTGATTTTCTTCTTACTTTTCAGATTTTTTTAGTTTTCGCGGTCTGGATGAGAGAAAGTTTTTTTTTACAAAGTTCAAAATCTGTCAGACATTGTCCAAATTATTTTTTATTTCGTGTCTAGACATGTGAAATGCATGAGCTATGGGAAAAAAAGTGAAAAAAAATTTGGTATGATTTTTTCGTACTTTTCAGATTTTCTTAGTTTTCATATAAGGTTCGGGGTCAGGAAAAAAGACAGATTTTTGAAAAATTTCAAAATCTGTCAATTATTGTCAAAATTATTTTTTTTCACATCTAGACATGTGAAATGCGTTAACTATGGCAACAAAAATGAAAAAAAAAATTGGTCTGATTTTTTTCTTACTTTTCAGATTTTTTTAGTTTTCGCGTTCAGGATGAGAGAGTTTTTTTTGACAAATTTGAAAATCTGTCAGACATTGTCCAAATTATTTTTTATTTCATGTCTAGACATGTGAAATGCATGAACTATGGTAAAAAAAGTGAAAAAGAAAAAATTGGTCTGATTTTTTGTACTTTTCAGATTTTCTTAGTTTTCATATAAGGTTCGGGGTCAGGAAAAAAGACAGATTTTTGAAAAATTTCAAAATCTGTCAATTATTGTCCAAATTATTTTTTTTCACATCTAGACATGTGAAATGCGTTAACTATGGCAACAAAAATGAAAAAAAAAAATTGGTCTGATTTTTTTCTTACTTTTCAGATTTTTTTAGTTTTCGCGGTCTGGATGAGAGAAAGTTTTTTTTTACAAAGTTCAAAATCTGTCAGACATTGTCCAAATTATTTTTTATTTCGTGTCTAGACATGTGAAATGCATGAGCTATGGGAAAAAAAGTGAAAAAAAATTTGGTATGATTTTTTCGTACTTTTCAGATTTTCTTAGTTTTCATATAAGGTTCGGGGTCAGGAAAAAAGACAGATTTTTGAAAAATTTCAAAATCTGTCAATTATTGTCCAAATTATTTTTTTTCACATCTAGACATGTGAAATGCGTTAACTATGGCAACAAAAATGAAAAAAAAAAATTGGTCTGATTTTTTTCTTACTTTTCAGATTTTTTTAGTTTTCGCGGTCTGGATGAGAGAAAGTTTTTTTTTACAAAGTTCAAAATCTGTCAGACATTGTCCAAATTATTTTTTATTTCGTGTCTAGACATGTGAAATGCATGAGCTATGGGAAAAAAAGTGAAAAAAAATTTGGTATGATTTTTTCGTACTTTTCAGATTTTCTTAGTTTTCATATAAGGTTCGGGGTCAGGAAAAAAGACAGATTTTTGAAAAATTTCAAAATCTGTCAATTATTGTCAAAATTATTTTTTTTCACATCTAGACATGTGAAATGCGTTAACTATGGCAACAAAAATGAAAAAAAAAATTGGTCTGATTTTTTTCTTACTTTTCAGATTTTTTTAGTTTTCGCGTTCAGGATGAGAGAAAGTTTTTTTTGACAAATTTGAAAATCTGTCAGACATTGTCCAAATGATTTTTTATTTCATGTCAAAAAGTGAAAAAGAAAAAATTGGTCTGATTTTTTGTACTTTTCAGATTTTCTTAGTTTTCATATAAGGTTCGGGGTCAGGAAAAAAGACAGATTTTTGAAAAATTTCAAAATCTGTCAATTATTGTCCAAATTATTTTTTTTCACATCTAGACATGTGAAATGCGTTAACTATGGCAACAAAAATGAAAAAAAAAAATTGGTCTGATTTTTTTCTTACTTTTCAGATTTTTTTAGTTTTCGCGGTCTGGATGAGAGAAAGTTTTTTTTTACAAAGTTCAAAATCTGTCAGACATTGTCCAAATTATTTTTTATTTCGTGTCTAGACATGTGAAATGCATGAGCTATGGGAAAAAAAGTGAAAAAAAATTTGGTATGATTTTTTCGTACTTTTCAGATTTTCTTAGTTTTCATATAAGGTTCGGGGTCAGGAAAAAAGACAGATTTTTGAAAAATTTCAAAATCTGTCAATTATTGTCCAAATTATTTTTTTTCACATCTAGACATGTGAAATGCGTTAACTATGGCAACAAAAATGAAAAAAAAAAATTGGTCTGATTTTTTTCTTACTTTTCAGATTTTTTTAGTTTTCGCGGTCTGGATGAGAGAAAGTTTTTTTTTACAAAGTTCAAAATCTGTCAGACATTGTCCAAATTATTTTTTATTTCGTGTCTAGACATGTGAAATGCATGAGCTATGGGAAAAAAAGTGAAAAAAAATTTGGTATGATTTTTTCGTACTTTTCAGATTTTCTTAGTTTTCATATAAGGTTCGGGGTCAGGAAAAAAGACAGATTTTTGAAAAATTTCAAAATCTGTCAATTATTGTCAAAATTATTTTTTTTCACATCTAGACATGTGAAATGCGTTAACTATGGCAACAAAAATGAAAAAAAAAATTGGTCTGATTTTTTTCTTACTTTTCAGATTTTTTTAGTTTTCGCGTTCAGGATGAGAGAAAGTTTTTTTTGACAAATTTGAAAATCTGTCAGACATTGTCCAAATGATTTTTTATTTCATGTCAAAAAGTGAAAAAGAAAAAATTGGTCTGATTTTTTGTACTTTTCAGATTTTCTTAGTTTTCATATAAGGTTCGGGGTCAGGAAAAAAGACAGATTTTTGAAAAATTTCAAAATCTGTCAATTATTGTCCAAATTATTTTTTTTAACATCTAGACATGTGAAATACGTTAACTATGGCAACAAAAATGAAAAAAAAAAAATGGTCTGATTTTTTTCTTACTTTTCAGATTTTTTTAGTTTTCGCGGTCTGGATGAGAGAAAGTTTTTTTTTACAAAGTTCAAAATCTGTCAGACATTGTCCAAATTATTTTTTATTTCGTGTCTAGACATGTGAAATGCATGAGCTATGGGAAAAAAAGTGAAAAAAAATTTGGTATGATTTTTTCGTACTTTTCAGATTTTCTTAGTTTTCATATAAGGTTCGGGGTCAGGAAAAAAGACAGATTTTTGAAAAATTTCAAAATCTGTCAATTATTGTCAAAATTATTTTTTTTCACATCTAGACATGTGAAATGCGTTAACTATGGCAACAAAAATGAAAAAAAAAATTGGTCTGATTTTTTTCTTACTTTTCAGATTTTTTTAGTTTTCGCGTTCAGGATGAGAGAGTTTTTTTTGACAAATTTGAAAATCTGTCAGACATTGTCCAAATTATTTTTTATTTCATGTCTAGACATGTGAAATGCATGAACTATGGTAAAAAAAGTGAAAAAGAAAAAATTGGTCTGATTTTTTGTACTTTTCAGATTTTCTTAGTTTTCATATAAGGTTCGGGGTCAGGAAAAAAGACAGATTTTTGAAAAATTTCAAAATCTGTCAATTATTGTCCAAATTATTTTTTTTCACATCTAGACATGTGAAATGCGTTAACTATGGCAACAAAAATGAAAAAAAAAAATTGGTCTGATTTTTTTCTTACTTTTCAGATTTTTTTAGTTTTCGCGGTCTGGATGAGAGAAAGTTTTTTTTTACAAAGTTCAAAATCTGTCAGACATTGTCCAAATTATTTTTTATTTCGTGTCTAGACATGTGAAATGCATGAGCTATGGGAAAAAAAGTGAAAAAAAATTTGGTATGATTTTTTCGTACTTTTCAGATTTTCTTAGTTTTCATATAAGGTTCGGGGTCAGGAAAAAAGACAGATTTTTGAAAAATTTCAAAATCTGTCAATTATTGTCCAAATTATTTTTTTTCACATCTAGACATGTGAAATGCATGAACTATGGTAAAAAAAGTGAAAAAGAAAAAATTGGTCTGATTTTTTGTACTTTTCAGATTTTCTTAGTTTTCATATAAGGTTCGGGGTCAGGAAAAAAGACAGATTTTTGAAAAATTTCAAAATCTGTCAATTATTGTCAAAATTATTTTTTTTCACATCTAGACATGTGAAATGCGTTAACTATGGCAACAAAAATGAAAAAAAAAATTGGTCTGATTTTTTTCTTACTTTTCAGATTTTTTTAGTTTTCGCGTTCAGGATGAGAGAGTTTTTTTTGACAAATTTGAAAATCTGTCAGACATTGTCCAAATTATTTTTTATTTCATGTCTAGACATGTGAAATGCATGAACTATGGTAAAAAAAGTGAAAAAGAAAAAATTGGTCTGATTTTTTGTACTTTTCAGATTTTCTTAGTTTTCATATAAGGTTCGGGGTCAGGAAAAAAGACAGATTTTTGAAAAATTTCAAAATCTGTCAATTATTGTCCAAATTATTTTTTTTCACATCTAGACATGTGAAATGCGTTAACTATGGCAACAAAAATGAAAAAAAAAAATTGGTCTGATTTTTTTCTTACTTTTCAGATTTTTTTAGTTTTCGCGGTCTGGATGAGAGAAAGTTTTTTTTTACAAAGTTCAAAATCTGTCAGACATTGTCCAAATTATTTTTTATTTCGTGTCTAGACATGTGAAATGCATGAGCTATGGGAACAAAAGTGAAAAAAAATTTGGTATGATTTTTTCGTACTTTTCAGATTTTCTTAGTTTTCATATAAGGTTCGGGGTCAGGAAAAAAGACAGATTTTTGAAAAATTTCAAAATCTGTCAATTATTGTCAAAATTATTTTTTTTCACATCTAGACATGTGAAATGCGTTAACTATGGCAACAAAAATGAAAAAAAAAATTGGTCTGATTTTTTTCTTACTTTTCAGATTTTTTTAGTTTTCGCGTTCAGGATGAGAGAAAGTTTTTTTTGACAAATTTGAAAATCTGTCAGACATTGTCCAAATGATTTTTTATTTCATGTCAAAAAGTGAAAAAGAAAAAATTGGTCTGATTTTTTGTACTTTTCAGATTTTCTTAGTTTTCATATAAGGTTCGGGGTCAGGAAAAAAGACAGATTTTTGAAAAATTTCAAAATCTGTCAATTATTGTCCAAATTATTTTTTTTAACATCTAGACATGTGAAATGCGTTAACTATGGCAACAAAAATGAAAAAAAAAATTGGTCTGATTTTTTTCTTACTTTTCAGATTTTTTTAGTTTTCGCGTTCAGGATGAGAGAAAGTTTTTTTTGACAAATTTGAAAATCTGTCAGACATTGTCCAAATTATTTTTTATTTCATGTCAAAAAGTGAAAAAGAAAAAATTGGTCTGATTTTTTGTACTTTTCAGATTTTCTTAGTTTTCATATAAGGTTCGGGGTCAGGAAAAAAGACAGATTTTTGAAAAATTTCAAAATCTGTCAATTATTGTCAAAATTATTTTTTTTCACATCTAGACATGTGAAATGCATGAACTATGGTAAAAAAAGTGAAAAAGAAAAAATTGGTCTGATTTTTTGTACTTTTCAGATTTTCTTAGTTTTCATATAAGGTTCGGGGTCAGGAAAAAAGACAGATTTTTGAAAAATTTCAAAATCTGTCAATTATTGTCAAAATTATTTTTTTTCACATCTAGACATGTGAAATGCGTTAACTATGGCAACAAAAATGAAAAAAAAAATTGGTCTGATTTTTTTCTTACTTTTCAGATTTTTTTAGTTTTCGCGTTCAGGATGAGAGAGTTTTTTTTGACAAATTTGAAAATCTGTCAGACATTGTCCAAATTATTTTTTATTTCATGTCTAGACATGTGAAATGCATGAACTATGGTAAAAAAAGTGAAAAAGAAAAAATTGGTCTGATTTTTTGTACTTTTCAGATTTTCTTAGTTTTCATATAAGGTTCGGGGTCAGGAAAAAAGACAGATTTTTGAAAATTTTCAGAATCTGTCAATTATTGTCCAAATTATTTTTTTTCACATCTAGACATGTGAAATGCGTTAACTATGGCAACAAAAATGAAAAAAAAAAAATGGTCTGATTTTCTTCTTACTTTTCAGATTTTTTTAGTTTTCGCGGTCTGGATGAGAGAAAGTTTTTTTTTACAAAGTTCAAAATCTGTCAGACATTGTCCAAATTATTTTTTATTTCGTGTCTAGACATGTGAAATGCATGAGCTATGGGAAAAAAAGTGAAAAAAAATTTGGTATGATTTTTTCGTACTTTTCAGATTTTCTTAGTTTTCATATAAGGTTCGGGGTCAGGAAAAAAGACAGATTTTTGAAAAATTTCAAAATCTGTCAATTATTGTCAAAATTATTTTTTTTCACATCTAGACATGTGAAATGCGTTAACTATGGCAACAAAAATGAAAAAAAAAATTGGTCTGATTTTTTTCTTACTTTTCAGATTTTTTTAGTTTTCGCGTTCAGGATGAGAGAGTTTTTTTTGACAAATTTGAAAATCTGTCAGACATTGTCCAAATTATTTTTTATTTCATGTCTAGACATGTGAAATGCATGAACTATGGTAAAAAAAGTGAAAAAGAAAAAATTGGTCTGATTTTTTGTACTTTTCAGATTTTCTTAGTTTTCATATAAGGTTCGGGGTCAGGAAAAAAGACAGATTTTTGAAAAATTTCAAAATCTGTCAATTATTGTCCAAATTATTTTTTTTCACATCTAGACATGTGAAATGCGTTAACTATGGCAACAAAAATGAAAAAAAAAAATTGGTCTGATTTTTTTCTTACTTTTCAGATTTTTTTAGTTTTCGCGGTCTGGATGAGAGAAAGTTTTTTTTTACAAAGTTCAAAATCTGTCAGACATTGTCCAAATTATTTTTTATTTCGTGTCTAGACATGTGAAATGCATGAGCTATGGGAAAAAAAGTGAAAAAAAATTTGGTATGATTTTTTCGTACTTTTCAGATTTTCTTAGTTTTCATATAAGGTTCGGGGTCAGGAAAAAAGACAGATTTTTGAAAAATTTCAAAATCTGTCAATTATTGTCCAAATTATTTTTTTTCACATCTAGACATGTGAAATGCGTTAACTATGGCAACAAAAATGAAAAAAAAAAATTGGTCTGATTTTTTTCTTACTTTTCAGATTTTTTTAGTTTTCGCGGTCTGGATGAGAGAAAGTTTTTTTTTACAAAGTTCAAAATCTGTCAGACATTGTCCAAATTATTTTTTATTTCGTGTCTAGACATGTGAAATGCATGAGCTATGGGAAAAAAAGTGAAAAAAAATTTGGTATGATTTTTTCGTACTTTTCAGATTTTCTTAGTTTTCATATAAGGTTCGGGGTCAGGAAAAAAGACAGATTTTTGAAAAATTTCAAAATCTGTCAATTATTGTCAAAATTATTTTTTTTCACATCTAGACATGTGAAATGCGTTAACTATGGCAACAAAAATGAAAAAAAAAATTGGTCTGATTTTTTTCTTACTTTTCAGATTTTTTTAGTTTTCGCGTTCAGGATGAGAGAGTTTTTTTTGACAAATTTGAAAATCTGTCAGACATTGTCCAAATTATTTTTTATTTCATGTCTAGACATGTGAAATGCATGAACTATGGTAAAAAAAGTGAAAAAGAAAAAATTGGTCTGATTTTTTGTACTTTTCAGATTTTCTTAGTTTTCATATAAGGTTCGGGGTCAGGAAAAAAGACAGATTTTTGAAAAATTTCAAAATCTGTCAATTATTGTCCAAATTATTTTTTTTCACATCTAGACATGTGAAATGCGTTAACTATGGCAACAAAAATGAAAAAAAAAAATTGGTCTGATTTTTTTCTTACTTTTCAGATTTTTTTAGTTTTCGCGGTCTGGATGAGAGAAAGTTTTTTTTTACAAAGTTCAAAATCTGTCAGACATTGTCCAAATTATTTTTTATTTCGTGTCTAGACATGTGAAATGCATGAGCTATGGGAAAAAAAGTGAAAAAAAATTTGGTATGATTTTTTCGTACTTTTCAGATTTTCTTAGTTTTCATATAAGGTTCGGGGTCAGGAAAAAAGACAGATTTTTGAAAAATTTCAAAATCTGTCAATTATTGTCCAAATTATTTTTTTTCACATCTAGACATGTGAAATGCATGAACTATGGTAAAAAAAGTGAAAAAGAAAAAATTGGTCTGATTTTTTGTACTTTTCAGATTTTCTTAGTTTTCATATAAGGTTCGGGGTCAGGAAAAAAGACAGATTTTTGAAAAATTTCAAAATCTGTCAATTATTGTCAAAATTATTTTTTTTCACATCTAGACATGTGAAATGCGTTAACTATGGCAACAAAAATGAAAAAAAAAAATTGGTCTGATTTTTTTCTTACTTTTCAGATTTTTTTAGTTTTCGCGTTCAGGATGAGAGAAAGTTTTTTTTGACAAATTTGAAAATCTGTCAGACATTGTCCAAATTATTTTTTATTTCATGTCAAAAAGTGAAAAAGAAAAAATTGGTCTGATTTTTTGTACTTTTCAGATTTTCTTAGTTTTCATATAAGGTTCGGGGTCAGGAAAAAAGACAGATTTTTGAAAAATTTCAAAATCTGTCAATTATTGTCAAAATTATTTTTTTTCACATCTAGACATGTGAAATGCATGAACTATGGTAAAAAAAGTGAAAAAGAAAAAATTGGTCTGATTTTTTGTACTTTTCAGATTTTCTTAGTTTTCATATAAGGTTCGGGGTCAGGAAAAAAGACAGATTTTTGAAAAATTTCAAAATCTGTCAATTATTGTCAAAATTATTTTTTTTCACATCTAGACATGTGAAATGCGTTAACTATGGCAACAAAAATGAAAAAAAAAAATTGGTCTGATTTTTTTCTTACTTTTCAGATTTTTTTAGTTTTCGCGTTCAGGATGAGAGAAAGTTTTTTTTGACAAATTTGAAAATCTGTCAGACATTGTCCAAATTATTTTTTATTTCATGTCAAAAAGTGAAAAAGAAAAAATTGGTCTGATTTTTTGTACTTTTCAGATTTTCTTAGTTTTCATATAAGGTTCGGGGTCAGGAAAAAAGACAGATTTTTGAAAATTTTCAAAATCTGTCAATTATTGTCCAAATTATTTTTTTTCACATCTAGACATGTGAAATGCGTTAACTATGGCAACAAAAATGAAAAAAAAAAAATGGTCTGATTTTCTTCTTACTTTTCAGATTTTTTTAGTTTTCGCGGTCTGGATGAGAGAAAGTTTTTTTTTACAAAGTTCAAAATCTGTCAGACATTGTCCAAATTATTTTTTATTTCGTGTCTAGACATGTGAAATGCATGAGCTATGGGAAAAAAAGTGAAAAAAAATTTGGTATGATTTTTTCGTACTTTTCAGATTTTCTTAGTTTTCATATAAGGTTCGGGGTCAGGAAAAAAGACAGATTTTTGAAAAATTTCAAAATCTGTCAATTATTGTCAAAATTATTTTTTTTCACATCTAGACATGTGAAATGCGTTAACTATGGCAACAAAAATGAAAAAAAAAATTGGTCTGATTTTTTTCTTACTTTTCAGATTTTTTTAGTTTTCGCGTTCAGGATGAGAGAGTTTTTTTTGACAAATTTGAAAATCTGTCAGACATTGTCCAAATTATTTTTTATTTCATGTCTAGACATGTGAAATGCATGAACTATGGTAAAAAAAGTGAAAAAGAAAAAATTGGTCTGATTTTTTGTACTTTTCAGATTTTCTTAGTTTTCATATAAGGTTCGGGGTCAGGAAAAAAGACAGATTTTTGAAAAATTTCAAAATCTGTCAATTATTGTCAAAATTATTTTTTTTCACATCTAGACATGTGAAATGCGTTAACTATGGCAACAAAAATGAAAAAAAAAAATTGGTCTGATTTTTTTCTTACTTTTCAGATTTTTTTAGTTTTCGCGTTCAGGATGAGAGAAAGTTTTTTTTGACAAATTTGAAAATCTGTCAGACATTGTCCAAATTATTTTTTATTTCATGTCAAAAAGTGAAAAAGAAAAAATTGGTCTGATTTTTTGTACTTTTCAGATTTTCTTAGTTTTCATATAAGGTTCGGGGTCAGGAAAAAAGACAGATTTTTGAAAATTTTCAAAATCTGTCAATTATTGTCCAAATTATTTTTTTTCACATCTAGACATGTGAAATGCGTTAACTATGGCAACAAAAATGAAAAAAAAAAAATGGTCTGATTTTCTTCTTACTTTTCAGATTTTTTTAGTTTTCGCGGTCTGGATGAGAGAAAGTTTTTTTTTACAAAGTTCAAAATCTGTCAGACATTGTCCAAATTATTTTTTATTTCGTGTCTAGACATGTGAAATGCATGAGCTATGGGAAAAAAAGTGAAAAAAAATGTGGTATGATTTTTTCGTACTTTTCAGATTTTCTTAGTTTTCATATAAGGTTCGGGGTCAGGAAAAAAGACAGATTTTTGAAAAATTTCAAAATCTGTCAATTATTGTCAAAATTATTTTTTTTCACATCTAGACATGTGAAATGCGTTAACTATGGCAACAAAAATGAAAAAAAAAATTGGTCTGATTTTTTTCTTACTTTTCAGATTTTTTTAGTTTTCGCGTTCAGGATGAGAGAAAGTTTTTTTTGACAAATTTGAAAATCTGTCAGACATTGTCCAAATTATTTTTTATTTCATGTCAAAAAGTGAAAAAGAAAAAATTGGTCTGATTTTTTGTACTTTTCAGATTTTCTTAGTTTTCATATAAGGTTCGGGGTCAGGAAAAAAGACAGATTTTTGAAAAATTTCAAAATCTGTCAATTATTGTCAAAATTATTTTTTTTCACATCTAGACATGTGAAATGCATGAACTATGGTAAAAAAAGTGAAAAAGAAAAAATTGGTCTGATTTTTTGTACTTTTCAGATTTTCTTAGTTTTCATATAAGGTTCGGGGTCAGGAAAAAAGACAGATTTTTGAAAATTTTCAAAATCTGTCAATTATTGTCCAAATTATTTTTTTTCACATCTAGACATGTGAAATGCGTTAACTATGGCAACAAAAATGAAAAAAAAAATGGTCTGATTTTCTTCTTACTTTTCAGATTTTTTTAGTTTTCGCGGTCTGGATGAGAGAAAGTTTTTTTTTACAAAGTTCAAAATCTGTCAGACATTGTCCAAATTATTTTTTATTTCGTGTCTAGACATGTGAAATGCATGAGCTATGGGAAAAAAAGTGAAAAAAAATTTGGTATGATTTTTTCGTACTTTTCAGATTTTCTTAGTTTTCATATAAGGTTCGGGGTCAGGAAAAAAGACAGATTTTTGAAAAATTTCAAAATCTGTCAATTATTGTCAAAATTATTTTTTTTCACATCTAGACATGTGAAATGCGTTAACTATGGCAACAAAAATGAAAAAAAAAATTGGTCTGATTTTTTTCTTACTTTTCAGATTTTTTTAGTTTTCGCGTTCAGGATGAGAGAGTTTTTTTTGACAAATTTGAAAATCTGTCAGACATTGTCCAAATTATTTTTTATTTCATGTCTAGACATGTGAAATGCATGAACTATGGTAAAAAAAGTGAAAAAGAAAAAATTGGTCTGATTTTTTGTACTTTTCAGATTTTCTTAGTTTTCATATAAGGTTCGGGGTCAGGAAAAAAGACAGATTTTTGAAAAATTTCAAAATCTGTCAATTATTGTCAAAATTATTTTTTTTCACATCTAGACATGTGAAATGCGTTAACTATGGCAACAAAAATGAAAAAAAAAAATTGGTCTGATTTTTTTCTTACTTTTCAGATTTTTTTAGTTTTCGCGTTCAGGATGAGAGAAAGTTTTTTTTGACAAATTTGAAAATCTGTCAGACATTGTCCAAATTATTTTTTATTTCATGTCAAAAAGTGAAAAAGAAAAAATTGGTCTGATTTTTTGTACTTTTCAGATTTTCTTAGTTTTCATATAAGGTTCGGGGTCAGGAAAAAAGACAGATTTTTGAAAATTTTCAAAATCTGTCAATTATTGTCCAAATTATTTTTTTTCACATCTAGACATGTGAAATGCGTTAACTATGGCAACAAAAATGAAAAAAAAAAAATGGTCTGATTTTCTTCTTACTTTTCAGATTTTTTTAGTTTTCGCGGTCTGGATGAGAGAAAGTTTTTTTTTACAAAGTTCAAAATCTGTCAGACATTGTCCAAATTATTTTTTATTTCGTGTCTAGACATGTGAAATGCATGAGCTATGGGAAAAAAAGTGAAAAAAAATTTGGTATGATTTTTTCGTACTTTTCAGATTTTCTTAGTTTTCATATAAGGTTCGGGGTCAGGAAAAAAGACAGATTTTTGAAAAATTTCAAAATCTGTCAATTATTGTCAAAATTATTTTTTTTCACATCTAGACATGTGAAATGTGTTAACTATGGCAACAAAAATGAAAAAAAAAATTGGTCTGATTTTTTTCTTACTTTTCAGATTTTTTTAGTTTTCGCGTTCAGGATGAGAGAGTTTTTTTTGACAAATTTGAAAATCTGTCAGACATTGTCCAAATTATTTTTTATTTCATGTCAAAAAGTGAAAAAGAAAAAATTGGTCTGATTTTTTGTACTTTTCAGATTTTCTTAGTTTTCATATAAGGTTCGGGGTCAGGAAAAAAGACAGATTTTTGAAAAATTTCAAAATCTGTCAATTATTGTCAAAATTATTTTTTTTCACATCTAGACATGTGAAATGCATGAACTATGGTAAAAAAAGTGAAAAAGAAAAAATTGGTCTGATTTTTTGTACTTTTCAGATTTTCTTAGTTTTCATATAAGGTTCGGGGTCAGGAAAAAAGACAGATTTTTGAAAAATTTCAAAATCTGTCAATTATTGTCAAAATTATTTTTTTTCACATCTAGACATGTGAAATGCGTTAACTATGGCAACAAAAATGAAAAAAAAAATTGGTCTGATTTTTTTCTTACTTTTCAGATTTTTTTAGTTTTCGCGTTCAGGATGAGAGAGTTTTTTTTGACAAATTTGAAAATCTGTCAGACATTGTCCAAATTATTTTTTATTTCATGTCTAGACATGTGAAATGCATGAACTATGGTAAAAAAAGTGAAAAAGAAAAAATTGGTCTGATTTTTTGTACTTTTCAGATTTTCTTAGTTTTCATATAAGGTTCGGGGTCAGGAAAAAAGACAGATTTTTGAAAATTTTCAGAATCTGTCAATTATTGTCCAAATTATTTTTTTTCACATCTAGACATGTGAAATGCGTTAACTATGGCAACAAAAATGAAAAAAAAAAAATGGTCTGATTTTCTTCTTACTTTTCAGATTTTTTTAGTTTTCGCGGTCTGGATGAGAGAAAGTTTTTTTTTACAAAGTTCAAAATCTGTCAGACATTGTCCAAATTATTTTTTATTTCGTGTCTAGACATGTGAAATGCATGAGCTATGGGAAAAAAAGTGAAAAAAAATTTGGTATGATTTTTTCGTACTTTTCAGATTTTCTTAGTTTTCATATAAGGTTCGGGGTCAGGAAAAAAGACAGATTTTTGAAAAATTTCAAAATCTGTCAATTATTGTCAAAATTATTTTTTTTCACATCTAGACATGTGAAATGCGTTAACTATGGCAACAAAAATGAAAAAAAAAATTGGTCTGATTTTTTTCTTACTTTTCAGATTTTTTTAGTTTTCGCGTTCAGGATGAGAGAGTTTTTTTTGACAAATTTGAAAATCTGTCAGACATTGTCCAAATTATTTTTTATTTCATGTCTAGACATGTGAAATGCATGAACTATGGTAAAAAAAGTGAAAAAGAAAAAATTGGTCTGATTTTTTGTACTTTTCAGATTTTCTTAGTTTTCATATAAGGTTCGGGGTCAGGAAAAAAGACAGATTTTTGAAAAATTTCAAAATCTGTCAATTATTGTCCAAATTATTTTTTTTCACATCTAGACATGTGAAATGCGTTAACTATGGCAACAAAAATGAAAAAAAAAAATTGGTCTGATTTTTTTCTTACTTTTCAGATTTTTTTAGTTTTCGCGGTCTGGATGAGAGAAAGTTTTTTTTTACAAAGTTCAAAATCTGTCAGACATTGTCCAAATTATTTTTTATTTCGTGTCTAGACATGTGAAATGCATGAGCTATGGGAAAAAAAGTGAAAAAAAATTTGGTATGATTTTTTCGTACTTTTCAGATTTTCTTAGTTTTCATATAAGGTTCGGGGTCAGGAAAAAAGACAGATTTTTGAAAAATTTCAAAATCTGTCAATTATTGTCCAAATTATTTTTTTTCACATCTAGACATGTGAAATGCGTTAACTATGGCAACAAAAATGAAAAAAAAAAATTGGTCTGATTTTTTTCTTACTTTTCAGATTTTTTTAGTTTTCGCGGTCTGGATGAGAGAAAGTTTTTTTTTACAAAGTTCAAAATCTGTCAGACATTGTCCAAATTATTTTTTATTTCGTGTCTAGACATGTGAAATGCATGAGCTATGGGAAAAAAAGTGAAAAAAAATTTGGTATGATTTTTTCGTACTTTTCAGATTTTCTTAGTTTTCATATAAGGTTCGGGGTCAGGAAAAAAGACAGATTTTTGAAAAATTTCAAAATCTGTCAATTATTGTCAAAATTATTTTTTTTCACATCTAGACATGTGAAATGCGTTAACTATGGCAACAAAAATGAAAAAAAAAATTGGTCTGATTTTTTTCTTACTTTTCAGATTTTTTTAGTTTTCGCGTTCAGGATGAGAGAAAGTTTTTTTTGACAAATTTGAAAATCTGTCAGACATTGTCCAAATGATTTTTTATTTCATGTCAAAAAGTGAAAAAGAAAAAATTGGTCTGATTTTTTGTACTTTTCAGATTTTCTTAGTTTTCATATAAGGTTCGGGGTCAGGAAAAAAGACAGATTTTTGAAAAATTTCAAAATCTGTCAATTATTGTCCAAATTATTTTTTTTAACATCTAGACATGTGAAATACGTTAACTATGGCAACAAAAATGAAAAAAAAAAAATGGTCTGATTTTTTTCTTACTTTTCAGATTTTTTTAGTTTTCGCGGTCTGGATGAGAGAAAGTTTTTTTTTACAAAGTTCAAAATCTGTCAGACATTGTCCAAATTATTTTTTATTTCGTGTCTAGACATGTGAAATGCATGAGCTATGGGAAAAAAAGTGAAAAAAAATTTGGTATGATTTTTTCGTACTTTTCAGATTTTCTTAGTTTTCATATAAGGTTCGGGGTCAGGAAAAAAGACAGATTTTTGAAAAATTTCAAAATCTGTCAATTATTGTCAAAATTATTTTTTTTCACATCTAGACATGTGAAATGCGTTAACTATGGCAACAAAAATGAAAAAAAAAATTGGTCTGATTTTTTTCTTACTTTTCAGATTTTTTTAGTTTTCGCGTTCAGGATGAGAGAGTTTTTTTTGACAAATTTGAAAATCTGTCAGACATTGTCCAAATTATTTTTTATTTCATGTCTAGACATGTGAAATGCATGAACTATGGTAAAAAAAGTGAAAAAGAAAAAATTGGTCTGATTTTTTGTACTTTTCAGATTTTCTTAGTTTTCATATAAGGTTCGGGGTCAGGAAAAAAGACAGATTTTTGAAAAATTTCAAAATCTGTCAATTATTGTCCAAATTATTTTTTTTCACATCTAGACATGTGAAATGCGTTAACTATGGCAACAAAAATGAAAAAAAAAAATTGGTCTGATTTTTTTCTTACTTTTCAGATTTTTTTAGTTTTCGCGGTCTGGATGAGAGAAAGTTTTTTTTTACAAAGTTCAAAATCTGTCAGACATTGTCCAAATTATTTTTTATTTCGTGTCTAGACATGTGAAATGCATGAGCTATGGGAAAAAAAGTGAAAAAAAATTTGGTATGATTTTTTCGTACTTTTCAGATTTTCTTAGTTTTCATATAAGGTTCGGGGTCAGGAAAAAAGACAGATTTTTGAAAAATTTCAAAATCTGTCAATTATTGTCCAAATTATTTTTTTTCACATCTAGACATGTGAAATGCATGAACTATGGTAAAAAAAGTGAAAAAGAAAAAATTGGTCTGATTTTTTGTACTTTTCAGATTTTCTTAGTTTTCATATAAGGTTCGGGGTCAGGAAAAAAGACAGATTTTTGAAAAATTTCAAAATCTGTCAATTATTGTCAAAATTATTTTTTTTCACATCTAGACATGTGAAATGCGTTAACTATGGCAACAAAAATGAAAAAAAAAATTGGTCTGATTTTTTTCTTACTTTTCAGATTTTTTTAGTTTTCGCGTTCAGGATGAGAGAGTTTTTTTTGACAAATTTGAAAATCTGTCAGACATTGTCCAAATTATTTTTTATTTCATGTCTAGACATGTGAAATGCATGAACTATGGTAAAAAAAGTGAAAAAGAAAAAATTGGTCTGATTTTTTGTACTTTTCAGATTTTCTTAGTTTTCATATAAGGTTCGGGGTCAGGAAAAAAGACAGATTTTTGAAAAATTTCAAAATCTGTCAATTATTGTCAAAATTATTTTTTTTCACATCTAGACATGTGAAATGCATGAACTATGGTAAAAAAAGTGAAAAAGAAAAAATTGGTCTGATTTTTTGTACTTTTCAGATTTTCTTAGTTTTCATATAAGGTTCGGGGTCAGGAAAAAAGACAGATTTTTGAAAAATTTCAAAATCTGTCAATTATTGTCAAAATTATTTTTTTTCACATCTAGACATGTGAAATGCGTTAACTATGGCAACAAAAATGAAAAAAAAAATTGGTCTGATTTTTTTCTTACTTTTCAGATTTTTTTAGTTTTCGCGTTCAGGATGAGAGAGTTTTTTTTGACAAATTTGAAAATCTGTCAGACATTGTCCAAATTATTTTTTATTTCATGTCTAGACATGTGAAATGCATGAACTATGGTAAAAAAAGTGAAAAAGAAAAAATTGGTCTGATTTTTTGTACTTTTCAGATTTTCTTAGTTTTCATATAAGGTTCGGGGTCAGGAAAAAAGACAGATTTTTGAAAATTTTCAGAATCTGTCAATTATTGTCCAAATTATTTTTTTTCACATCTAGACATGTGAAATGCGTTAACTATGGCAACAAAAATGAAAAAAAAAAATGGTCTGATTTTCTTCTTACTTTTCAGATTTTTTTAGTTTTCGCGGTCTGGATGAGAGAAAGTTTTTTTTTACAAAGTTCAAAATCTGTCAGACATTGTCCAAATTATTTTTTATTTCGTGTCTAGACATGTGAAATGCATGAGCTATGGGAAAAAAAGTGAAAAAAAATTTGGTATGATTTTTTCGTACTTTTCAGATTTTCTTAGTTTTCATATAAGGTTCGGGGTCAGGAAAAAAGACAGATTTTTGAAAAATTTCAAAATCTGTCAATTATTGTCAAAATTATTTTTTTTCACATCTAGACATGTGAAATGCGTTAACTATGGCAACAAAAATGAAAAAAAAAATTGGTCTGATTTTTTTCTTACTTTTCAGATTTTTTTAGTTTTCGCGTTCAGGATGAGAGAGTTTTTTTTGACAAATTTGAAAATCTGTCAGACATTGTCCAAATTATTTTTTATTTCATGTCTAGACATGTGAAATGCATGAACTATGGTAAAAAAAGTGAAAAAGAAAAAATTGGTCTGATTTTTTGTACTTTTCAGATTTTCTTAGTTTTCATATAAGGTTCGGGGTCAGGAAAAAAGACAGATTTTTGAAAAATTTCAAAATCTGTCAATTATTGTCCAAATTATTTTTTTTCACATCTAGACATGTGAAATGCGTTAACTATGGCAACAAAAATGAAAAAAAAAAATTGGTCTGATTTTTTTCTTACTTTTCAGATTTTTTTAGTTTTCGCGGTCTGGATGAGAGAAAGTTTTTTTTTACAAAGTTCAAAATCTGTCAGACATTGTCCAAATTATTTTTTATTTCGTGTCTAGACATGTGAAATGCATGAGCTATGGGAAAAAAAGTGAAAAAAAATTTGGTATGATTTTTTCGTACTTTTCAGATTTTCTTAGTTTTCATATAAGGTTCGGGGTCAGGAAAAAAGACAGATTTTTGAAAAATTTCAAAATCTGTCAATTATTGTCCAAATTATTTTTTTTCACATCTAGACATGTGAAATGCGTTAACTATGGCAACAAAAATGAAAAAAAAAAATTGGTCTGATTTTTTTCTTACTTTTCAGATTTTTTTAGTTTTCGCGGTCTGGATGAGAGAAAGTTTTTTTTTACAAAGTTCAAAATCTGTCAGACATTGTCCAAATTATTTTTTATTTCGTGTCTAGACATGTGAAATGCATGAGCTATGGGAAAAAAAGTGAAAAAAAATTTGGTATGATTTTTTCGTACTTTTCAGATTTTCTTAGTTTTCATATAAGGTTCGGGGTCAGGAAAAAAGACAGATTTTTGAAAAATTTCAAAATCTGTCAATTATTGTCAAAATTATTTTTTTTCACATCTAGACATGTGAAATGCGTTAACTATGGCAACAAAAATGAAAAAAAAAATTGGTCTGATTTTTTTCTTACTTTTCAGATTTTTTTAGTTTTCGCGTTCAGGATGAGAGAAAGTTTTTTTTGACAAATTTGAAAATCTGTCAGACATTGTCCAAATGATTTTTTATTTCATGTCAAAAAGTGAAAAAGAAAAAATTGGTCTGATTTTTTGTACTTTTCAGATTTTCTTAGTTTTCATATAAGGTTCGGGGTCAGGAAAAAAGACAGATTTTTGAAAAATTTCAAAATCTGTCAATTATTGTCCAAATTATTTTTTTTAACATCTAGACATGTGAAATACGTTAACTATGGCAACAAAAATGAAAAAAAAAAAATGGTCTGATTTTTTTCTTACTTTTCAGATTTTTTTAGTTTTCGCGGTCTGGATGAGAGAAAGTTTTTTTTTACAAAGTTCAAAATCTGTCAGACATTGTCCAAATTATTTTTTATTTCGTGTCTAGACATGTGAAATGCATGAGCTATGGGAAAAAAAGTGAAAAAAAATTTGGTATGATTTTTTCGTACTTTTCAGATTTTCTTAGTTTTCATATAAGGTTCGGGGTCAGGAAAAAAGACAGATTTTTGAAAAATTTCAAAATCTGTCAATTATTGTCAAAATTATTTTTTTTCACATCTAGACATGTGAAATGCGTTAACTATGGCAACAAAAATGAAAAAAAAAATTGGTCTGATTTTTTTCTTACTTTTCAGATTTTTTTAGTTTTCGCGTTCAGGATGAGAGAAAGTTTTTTTTGACAAATTTGAAAATCTGTCAGACATTGTCCAAATTATTTTTTATTTCATGTCAAAAAGTGAAAAAGAAAAAATTGGTCTGATTTTTTGTACTTTTCAGATTTTCTTAGTTTTCATATAAGGTTCGGGGTCAGGAAAAAAGACAGATTTTTGAAAAATTTCAAAATCTGTCAATTATTGTCCAAATTATTTTTTTTCACATCTAGACATGTGAAATGCATGAACTATGGTAAAAAAAGTGAAAAAGAAAAAATTGGTCTGATTTTTTGTACTTTTCAGATTTTCTTAGTTTTCATATAAGGTTCGGGGTCAGGAAAAAAGACAGATTTTTGAAAAATTTCAAAATCTGTCAATTATTGTCAAAATTATTTTTTTTCACATCTAGACATGTGAAATGCGTTAACTATGGCAACAAAAATGAAAAAAAAAAATTGGTCTGATTTTTTTCTTACTTTTCAGATTTTTTTAGTTTTCGCGTTCAGGATGAGAGAAAGTTTTTTTTGACAAATTTGAAAATCTGTCAGACATTGTCCAAATTATTTTTTATTTCATGTCAAAAAGTGAAAAAGAAAAAATTGGTCTGATTTTTTGTACTTTTCAGATTTTCTTAGTTTTCATATAAGGTTCGGGGTCAGGAAAAAAGACAGATTTTTGAAAAATTTCAAAATCTGTCAATTATTGTCAAAATTATTTTTTTTCACATCTAGACATGTGAAATGCATGAACTATGGTAAAAAAAGTGAAAAAGAAAAAATTGGTCTGATTTTTTGTACTTTTCAGATTTTCTTAGTTTTCATATAAGGTTCGGGGTCAGGAAAAAAGACAGATTTTTGAAAATTTTCAAAATCTGTCAATTATTGTCCAAATTATTTTTTTTCACATCTAGACATGTGAAATGCGTTAACTATGGCAACAAAAATGAAAAAAAAAATGGTCTGATTTTCTTCTTACTTTTCAGATTTTTTTAGTTTTCGCGGTCTGGATGAGAGAAAGTTTTTTTTTACAAAGTTCAAAATCTGTCAGACATTGTCCAAATTATTTTTTATTTCGTGTCTAGACATGTGAAATGCATGAGCTATGGGAAAAAAAGTGAAAAAAAATTTGGTATGATTTTTTCGTACTTTTCAGATTTTCTTAGTTTTCATATAAGGTTCGGGGTCAGGAAAAAAGACAGATTTTTGAAAAATTTCAAAATCTGTCAATTATTGTCCAAATTATTTTTTTTCACATCTAGACATGTGAAATGCGTTAACTATGGCAACAAAAATGAAAAAAAAAATTGGTCTGATTTTTTTCTTACTTTTCAGATTTTTTTAGTTTTCGCGTTCAGGATGAGAGAGTTTTTTTTGACAAATTTGAAAATCTGTCAGACATTGTCCAAATTATTTTTTATTTCATGTCTAGACATGTGAAATGCATGAACTATGGTAAAAAAAGTGAAAAAGAAAAAATTGGTCTGATTTTTTGTACTTTTCAGATTTTCTTAGTTTTCATATAAGGTTCGGGGTCAGGAAAAAAGACAGATTTTTGAAAAATTTCAAAATCTGTCAATTATTGTCAAAATTATTTTTTTTCACATCTAGACATGTGAAATGCGTTAACTATGGCAACAAAAATGAAAAAAAAAAATTGGTCTGATTTTTTTCTTACTTTTCAGATTTTTTTAGTTTTCGCGTTCAGGATGAGAGAAAGTTTTTTTTGACAAATTTGAAAATCTGTCAGACATTGTCCAAATGATTTTTTATTTCATGTCAAAAAGTGAAAAAGAAAAAATTGGTCTGATTTTTTGTACTTTTCAGATTTTCTTAGTTTTCATATAAGGTTCGGGGTCAGGAAAAAAGACAGATTTTTGAAAAATTTCAAAATCTGTCAATTATTGTCCAAATTATTTTTTTTAACATCTAGACATGTGAAATACGTTAACTATGGCAACAAAAATGAAAAAAAAAAAATGGTCTGATTTTTTTCTTACTTTTCAGATTTTTTTAGTTTTCGCGGTCTGGATGAGAGAAAGTTTTTTTTTACAAAGTTCAAAATCTGTCAGACATTGTCCAAATTATTTTTTATTTCGTGTCTAGACATGTGAAATGCATGAGCTATGGGAAAAAAAGTGAAAAAAAATTTGGTATGATTTTTTCGTACTTTTCAGATTTTCTTAGTTTTCATATAAGGTTCGGGGTCAGGAAAAAAGACAGATTTTTGAAAAATTTCAAAATCTGTCAATTATTGTCAAAATTATTTTTTTTCACATCTAGACATGTGAAATGCGTTAACTATGGCAACAAAAATGAAAAAAAAAATTGGTCTGATTTTTTTCTTACTTTTCAGATTTTTTTAGTTTTCGCGTTCAGGATGAGAGAGTTTTTTTTGACAAATTTGAAAATCTGTCAGACATTGTCCAAATTATTTTTTATTTCATGTCTAGACATGTGAAATGCATGAACTATGGTAAAAAAAGTGAAAAAGAAAAAATTGGTCTGATTTTTTGTACTTTTCAGATTTTCTTAGTTTTCATATAAGGTTCGGGGTCAGGAAAAAAGACAGATTTTTGAAAAATTTCAAAATCTGTCAATTATTGTCCAAATTATTTTTTTTCACATCTAGACATGTGAAATGCGTTAACTATGGCAACAAAAATGAAAAAAAAAAATTGGTCTGATTTTTTTCTTACTTTTCAGATTTTTTTAGTTTTCGCGGTCTGGATGAGAGAAAGTTTTTTTTTACAAAGTTCAAAATCTGTCAGACATTGTCCAAATTATTTTTTATTTCGTGTCTAGACATGTGAAATGCATGAGCTATGGGAAAAAAAGTGAAAAAAAATTTGGTATGATTTTTTCGTACTTTTCAGATTTTCTTAGTTTTCATATAAGGTTCGGGGTCAGGAAAAAAGACAGATTTTTGAAAAATTTCAAAATCTGTCAATTATTGTCCAAATTATTTTTTTTCACATCTAGACATGTGAAATGCATGAACTATGGTAAAAAAAGTGAAAAAGAAAAAATTGGTCTGATTTTTTGTACTTTTCAGATTTTCTTAGTTTTCATATAAGGTTCGGGGTCAGGAAAAAAGACAGATTTTTGAAAAATTTCAAAATCTGTCAATTATTGTCAAAATTATTTTTTTTCACATCTAGACATGTGAAATGCGTTAACTATGGCAACAAAAATGAAAAAAAAAATTGGTCTGATTTTTTTCTTACTTTTCAGATTTTTTTAGTTTTCGCGTTCAGGATGAGAGAGTTTTTTTTGACAAATTTGAAAATCTGTCAGACATTGTCCAAATTATTTTTTATTTCATGTCTAGACATGTGAAATGCATGAACTATGGTAAAAAAAGTGAAAAAGAAAAAATTGGTCTGATTTTTTGTACTTTTCAGATTTTCTTAGTTTTCATATAAGGTTCGGGGTCAGGAAAAAAGACAGATTTTTGAAAAATTTCAAAATCTGTCAATTATTGTCAAAATTATTTTTTTTCACATCTAGACATGTGAAATGCATGAACTATGGTAAAAAAAGTGAAAAAGAAAAAATTGGTCTGATTTTTTGTACTTTTCAGATTTTCTTAGTTTTCATATAAGGTTCGGGGTCAGGAAAAAAGACAGATTTTTGAAAAATTTCAAAATCTGTCAATTATTGTCAAAATTATTTTTTTTCACATCTAGACATGTGAAATGCGTTAACTATGGCAACAAAAATGAAAAAAAAAATTGGTCTGATTTTTTTCTTACTTTTCAGATTTTTTTAGTTTTCGCGTTCAGGATGAGAGAGTTTTTTTTGACAAATTTGAAAATCTGTCAGACATTGTCCAAATTATTTTTTATTTCATGTCTAGACATGTGAAATGCATGAACTATGGTAAAAAAAGTGAAAAAGAAAAAATTGGTCTGATTTTTTGTACTTTTCAGATTTTCTTAGTTTTCATATAAGGTTCGGGGTCAGGAAAAAAGACAGATTTTTGAAAATTTTCAGAATCTGTCAATTATTGTCCAAATTATTTTTTTTCACATCTAGACATGTGAAATGCGTTAACTATGGCAACAAAAATGAAAAAAAAAAATGGTCTGATTTTCTTCTTACTTTTCAGATTTTTTTAGTTTTCGCGGTCTGGATGAGAGAAAGTTTTTTTTTACAAAGTTCAAAATCTGTCAGACATTGTCCAAATTATTTTTTATTTCGTGTCTAGACATGTGAAATGCATGAGCTATGGGAAAAAAAGTGAAAAAAAATTTGGTATGATTTTTTCGTACTTTTCAGATTTTCTTAGTTTTCATATAAGGTTCGGGGTCAGGAAAAAAGACAGATTTTTGAAAAATTTCAAAATCTGTCAATTATTGTCAAAATTATTTTTTTTCACATCTAGACATGTGAAATGCGTTAACTATGGCAACAAAAATGAAAAAAAAAATTGGTCTGATTTTTTTCTTACTTTTCAGATTTTTTTAGTTTTCGCGTTCAGGATGAGAGAGTTTTTTTTGACAAATTTGAAAATCTGTCAGACATTGTCCAAATTATTTTTTATTTCATGTCTAGACATGTGAAATGCATGAACTATGGTAAAAAAAGTGAAAAAGAAAAAATTGGTCTGATTTTTTGTACTTTTCAGATTTTCTTAGTTTTCATATAAGGTTCGGGGTCAGGAAAAAAGACAGATTTTTGAAAAATTTCAAAATCTGTCAATTATTGTCCAAATTATTTTTTTTCACATCTAGACATGTGAAATGCGTTAACTATGGCAACAAAAATGAAAAAAAAAAATTGGTCTGATTTTTTTCTTACTTTTCAGATTTTTTTAGTTTTCGCGGTCTGGATGAGAGAAAGTTTTTTTTTACAAAGTTCAAAATCTGTCAGACATTGTCCAAATTATTTTTTATTTCGTGTCTAGACATGTGAAATGCATGAGCTATGGGAAAAAAAGTGAAAAAAAATTTGGTATGATTTTTTCGTACTTTTCAGATTTTCTTAGTTTTCATATAAGGTTCGGGGTCAGGAAAAAAGACAGATTTTTGAAAAATTTCAAAATCTGTCAATTATTGTCCAAATTATTTTTTTTCACATCTAGACATGTGAAATGCGTTAACTATGGCAACAAAAATGAAAAAAAAAAATTGGTCTGATTTTTTTCTTACTTTTCAGATTTTTTTAGTTTTCGCGGTCTGGATGAGAGAAAGTTTTTTTTTACAAAGTTCAAAATCTGTCAGACATTGTCCAAATTATTTTTTATTTCGTGTCTAGACATGTGAAATGCATGAGCTATGGGAAAAAAAGTGAAAAAAAATTTGGTATGATTTTTTCGTACTTTTCAGATTTTCTTAGTTTTCATATAAGGTTCGGGGTCAGGAAAAAAGACAGATTTTTGAAAAATTTCAAAATCTGTCAATTATTGTCAAAATTATTTTTTTTCACATCTAGACATGTGAAATGCGTTAACTATGGCAACAAAAATGAAAAAAAAAATTGGTCTGATTTTTTTCTTACTTTTCAGATTTTTTTAGTTTTCGCGTTCAGGATGAGAGAAAGTTTTTTTTGACAAATTTGAAAATCTGTCAGACATTGTCCAAATGATTTTTTATTTCATGTCAAAAAGTGAAAAAGAAAAAATTGGTCTGATTTTTTGTACTTTTCAGATTTTCTTAGTTTTCATATAAGGTTCGGGGTCAGGAAAAAAGACAGATTTTTGAAAAATTTCAAAATCTGTCAATTATTGTCCAAATTATTTTTTTTAACATCTAGACATGTGAAATACGTTAACTATGGCAACAAAAATGAAAAAAAAAAAATGGTCTGATTTTTTTCTTACTTTTCAGATTTTTTTAGTTTTCGCGGTCTGGATGAGAGAAAGTTTTTTTTTACAAAGTTCAAAATCTGTCAGACATTGTCCAAATTATTTTTTATTTCGTGTCTAGACATGTGAAATGCATGAGCTATGGGAAAAAAAGTGAAAAAAAATTTGGTATGATTTTTTCGTACTTTTCAGATTTTCTTAGTTTTCATATAAGGTTCGGGGTCAGGAAAAAAGACAGATTTTTGAAAAATTTCAAAATCTGTCAATTATTGTCAAAATTATTTTTTTTCACATCTAGACATGTGAAATGCGTTAACTATGGCAACAAAAATGAAAAAAAAAATTGGTCTGATTTTTTTCTTACTTTTCAGATTTTTTTAGTTTTCGCGTTCAGGATGAGAGAGTTTTTTTTGACAAATTTGAAAATCTGTCAGACATTGTCCAAATTATTTTTTATTTCATGTCTAGACATGTGAAATGCATGAACTATGGTAAAAAAAGTGAAAAAGAAAAAATTGGTCTGATTTTTTGTACTTTTCAGATTTTCTTAGTTTTCATATAAGGTTCGGGGTCAGGAAAAAAGACAGATTTTTGAAAATTTTCAGAATCTGTCAATTATTGTCCAAATTATTTTTTTTCACATCTAGACATGTGAAATGCGTTAACTATGGCAACAAAAATGAAAAAAAAAAATGGTCTGATTTTCTTCTTACTTTTCAGATTTTTTTAGTTTTCGCGGTCTGGATGAGAGAAAGTTTTTTTTTACAAAGTTCAAAATCTGTCAGACATTGTCCAAATTATTTTTTATTTCGTGTCTAGACATGTGAAATGCATGAGCTATGGGAAAAAAAGTGAAAAAAAATTTGGTATGATTTTTTCGTACTTTTCAGATTTTCTTAGTTTTCATATAAGGTTCGGGGTCAGGAAAAAAGACAGATTTTTGAAAAATTTCAAAATCTGTCAATTATTGTCAAAATTATTTTTTTTCACATCTAGACATGTGAAATGCGTTAACTATGGCAACAAAAATGAAAAAAAAAATTGGTCTGATTTTTTTCTTACTTTTCAGATTTTTTTAGTTTTCGCGTTCAGGATGAGAGAGTTTTTTTTGACAAATTTGAAAATCTGTCAGACATTGTCCAAATTATTTTTTATTTCATGTCTAGACATGTGAAATGCATGAACTATGGTAAAAAAAGTGAAAAAGAAAAAATTGGTCTGATTTTTTGTACTTTTCAGATTTTCTTAGTTTTCATATAAGGTTCGGGGTCAGGAAAAAAGACAGATTTTTGAAAAATTTCAAAATCTGTCAATTATTGTCCAAATTATTTTTTTTCACATCTAGACATGTGAAATGCGTTAACTATGGCAACAAAAATGAAAAAAAAAAATTGGTCTGATTTTTTTCTTACTTTTCAGATTTTTTTAGTTTTCGCGGTCTGGATGAGAGAAAGTTTTTTTTTACAAAGTTCAAAATCTGTCAGACATTGTCCAAATTATTTTTTATTTCGTGTCTAGACATGTGAAATGCATGAGCTATGGGAAAAAAAGTGAAAAAAAATTTGGTATGATTTTTTCGTACTTTTCAGATTTTCTTAGTTTTCATATAAGGTTCGGGGTCAGGAAAAAAGACAGATTTTTGAAAAATTTCAAAATCTGTCAATTATTGTCCAAATTATTTTTTTTCACATCTAGACATGTGAAATGCGTTAACTATGGCAACAAAAATGAAAAAAAAAAATTGGTCT
Source organism: Alosa sapidissima (assembly GCF_018492685.1). Taxonomy (NCBI): domain Eukaryota; kingdom Metazoa; phylum Chordata; class Actinopteri; order Clupeiformes; family Clupeidae; genus Alosa; species Alosa sapidissima. The sequence continues at coordinate 39,955 of NW_024582160.1, read as the reverse complement.
GATTTTTTTCTTACTTTTCAGATTTTTTTAGTTTTCGCGGTCTGGATGAGAGAAAGTTTTTTTTTACAAAGTTCAAAATCTGTCAGACATTGTCCAAATTATTTTTTATTTCGTGTCTAGACATGTGAAATGCATGAGCTATGGGAAAAAAAGTGAAAAAAAATTTGGTATGATTTTTTCGTACTTTTCAGATTTTCTTAGTTTTCATATAAGGTTCGGGGTCAGGAAAAAAGACAGATTTTTGAAAAATTTCAAAATCTGTCAATTATTGTCAAAATTATTTTTTTTCACATCTAGACATGTGAAATGCGTTAACTATGGCAACAAAAATGAAAAAAAAAATTGGTCTGATTTTTTTCTTACTTTTCAGATTTTTTTAGTTTTCGCGTTCAGGATGAGAGAAAGTTTTTTTTGACAAATTTGAAAATCTGTCAGACATTGTCCAAATGATTTTTTATTTCATGTCAAAAAGTGAAAAAGAAAAAATTGGTCTGATTTTTTGTACTTTTCAGATTTTCTTAGTTTTCATATAAGGTTCGGGGTCAGGAAAAAAGACAGATTTTTGAAAAATTTCAAAATCTGTCAATTATTGTCCAAATTATTTTTTTTAACATCTAGACATGTGAAATACGTTAACTATGGCAACAAAAATGAAAAAAAAAAAATGGTCTGATTTTTTTCTTACTTTTCAGATTTTTTTAGTTTTCGCGGTCTGGATGAGAGAAAGTTTTTTTTTACAAAGTTCAAAATCTGTCAGACATTGTCCAAATTATTTTTTATTTCGTGTCTAGACATGTGAAATGCATGAGCTATGGGAAAAAAAGTGAAAAAAAATTTGGTATGATTTTTTCGTACTTTTCAGATTTTCTTAGTTTTCATATAAGGTTCGGGGTCAGGAAAAAAGACAGATTTTTGAAAAATTTCAAAATCTGTCAATTATTGTCAAAATTATTTTTTTTCACATCTAGACATGTGAAATGCGTTAACTATGGCAACAAAAATGAAAAAAAAAATTGGTCTGATTTTTTTCTTACTTTTCAGATTTTTTTAGTTTTCGCGTTCAGGATGAGAGAAAGTTTTTTTTGACAAATTTGAAAATCTGTCAGACATTGTCCAAATTATTTTTTATTTCATGTCAAAAAGTGAAAAAGAAAAAATTGGTCTGATTTTTTGTACTTTTCAGATTTTCTTAGTTTTCATATAAGGTTCGGGGTCAGGAAAAAAGACAGATTTTTGAAAAATTTCAAAATCTGTCAATTATTGTCCAAATTATTTTTTTTCACATCTAGACATGTGAAATGCATGAACTATGGTAAAAAAAGTGAAAAAGAAAAAATTGGTCTGATTTTTTGTACTTTTCAGATTTTCTTAGTTTTCATATAAGGTTCGGGGTCAGGAAAAAAGACAGATTTTTGAAAAATTTCAAAATCTGTCAATTATTGTCAAAATTATTTTTTTTCACATCTAGACATGTGAAATGCGTTAACTATGGCAACAAAAATGAAAAAAAAAAATTGGTCTGATTTTTTTCTTACTTTTCAGATTTTTTTAGTTTTCGCGTTCAGGATGAGAGAAAGTTTTTTTTGACAAATTTGAAAATCTGTCAGACATTGTCCAAATTATTTTTTATTTCATGTCAAAAAGTGAAAAAGAAAAAATTGGTCTGATTTTTTGTACTTTTCAGATTTTCTTAGTTTTCATATAAGGTTCGGGGTCAGGAAAAAAGACAGATTTTTGAAAAATTTCAAAATCTGTCAATTATTGTCAAAATTATTTTTTTTCACATCTAGACATGTGAAATGCATGAACTATGGTAAAAAAAGTGAAAAAGAAAAAATTGGTCTGATTTTTTGTACTTTTCAGATTTTCTTAGTTTTCATATAAGGTTCGGGGTCAGGAAAAAAGACAGATTTTTGAAAATTTTCAAAATCTGTCAATTATTGTCCAAATTATTTTTTTTCACATCTAGACATGTGAAATGCGTTAACTATGGCAACAAAAATGAAAAAAAAAATGGTCTGATTTTCTTCTTACTTTTCAGATTTTTTTAGTTTTCGCGGTCTGGATGAGAGAAAGTTTTTTTTTACAAAGTTCAAAATCTGTCAGACATTGTCCAAATTATTTTTTATTTCGTGTCTAGACATGTGAAATGCATGAGCTATGGGAAAAAAAGTGAAAAAAAATTTGGTATGATTTTTTCGTACTTTTCAGATTTTCTTAGTTTTCATATAAGGTTCGGGGTCAGGAAAAAAGACAGATTTTTGAAAAATTTCAAAATCTGTCAATTATTGTCCAAATTATTTTTTTTCACATCTAGACATGTGAAATGCGTTAACTATGGCAACAAAAATGAAAAAAAAAATTGGTCTGATTTTTTTCTTACTTTTCAGATTTTTTTAGTTTTCGCGTTCAGGATGAGAGAGTTTTTTTTGACAAATTTGAAAATCTGTCAGACATTGTCCAAATTATTTTTTATTTCATGTCTAGACATGTGAAATGCATGAACTATGGTAAAAAAAGTGAAAAAGAAAAAATTGGTCTGATTTTTTGTACTTTTCAGATTTTCTTAGTTTTCATATAAGGTTCGGGGTCAGGAAAAAAGACAGATTTTTGAAAAATTTCAAAATCTGTCAATTATTGTCAAAATTATTTTTTTTCACATCTAGACATGTGAAATGCGTTAACTATGGCAACAAAAATGAAAAAAAAAAATTGGTCTGATTTTTTTCTTACTTTTCAGATTTTTTTAGTTTTCGCGTTCAGGATGAGAGAAAGTTTTTTTTGACAAATTTGAAAATCTGTCAGACATTGTCCAAATTATTTTTTATTTCATGTCAAAAAGTGAAAAAGAAAAAATTGGTCTGATTTTTTGTACTTTTCAGATTTTCTTAGTTTTCATATAAGGTTCGGGGTCAGGAAAAAAGACAGATTTTTGAAAATTTTCAAAATCTGTCAATTATTGTCCAAATTATTTTTTTTCACATCTAGACATGTGAAATGCGTTAACTATGGCAACAAAAATGAAAAAAAAAAAATGGTCTGATTTTCTTCTTACTTTTCAGATTTTTTTAGTTTTCGCGGTCTGGATGAGAGAAAGTTTTTTTTTACAAAGTTCAAAATCTGTCAGACATTGTCCAAATTATTTTTTATTTCGTGTCTAGACATGTGAAATGCATGAGCTATGGGAAAAAAAGTGAAAAAAAATTTGGTATGATTTTTTCGTACTTTTCAGATTTTCTTAGTTTTCATATAAGGTTCGGGGTCAGGAAAAAAGACAGATTTTTGAAAAATTTCAAAATCTGTCAATTATTGTCAAAATTATTTTTTTTCACATCTAGACATGTGAAATGCGTTAACTATGGCAACAAAAATGAAAAAAAAAATTGGTCTGATTTTTTTCTTACTTTTCAGATTTTTTTAGTTTTCGCGTTCAGGATGAGAGAGTTTTTTTTGACAAATTTGAAAATCTGTCAGACATTGTCCAAATTATTTTTTATTTCATGTCTAGACATGTGAAATGCATGAACTATGGTAAAAAAAGTGAAAAAGAAAAAATTGGTCTGATTTTTTGTACTTTTCAGATTTTCTTAGTTTTCATATAAGGTTCGGGGTCAGGAAAAAAGACAGATTTTTGAAAAATTTCAAAATCTGTCAATTATTGTCAAAATTATTTTTTTTCACATCTAGACATGTGAAATGCGTTAACTATGGCAACAAAAATGAAAAAAAAAAATTGGTCTGATTTTTTTCTTACTTTTCAGATTTTTTTAGTTTTCGCGTTCAGGATGAGAGAAAGTTTTTTTTGACAAATTTGAAAATCTGTCAGACATTGTCCAAATTATTTTTTATTTCATGTCAAAAAGTGAAAAAGAAAAAATTGGTCTGATTTTTTGTACTTTTCAGATTTTCTTAGTTTTCATATAAGGTTCGGGGTCAGGAAAAAAGACAGATTTTTGAAAATTTTCAAAATCTGTCAATTATTGTCCAAATTATTTTTTTTCACATCTAGACATGTGAAATGCGTTAACTATGGCAACAAAAATGAAAAAAAAAAAATGGTCTGATTTTCTTCTTACTTTTCAGATTTTTTTAGTTTTCGCGGTCTGGATGAGAGAAAGTTTTTTTTTACAAAGTTCAAAATCTGTCAGACATTGTCCAAATTATTTTTTATTTCGTGTCTAGACATGTGAAATGCATGAGCTATGGGAAAAAAAGTGAAAAAAAATGTGGTATGATTTTTTCGTACTTTTCAGATTTTCTTAGTTTTCATATAAGGTTCGGGGTCAGGAAAAAAGACAGATTTTTGAAAAATTTCAAAATCTGTCAATTATTGTCAAAATTATTTTTTTTCACATCTAGACATGTGAAATGCGTTAACTATGGCAACAAAAATGAAAAAAAAAATTGGTCTGATTTTTTTCTTACTTTTCAGATTTTTTTAGTTTTCGCGTTCAGGATGAGAGAAAGTTTTTTTTGACAAATTTGAAAATCTGTCAGACATTGTCCAAATTATTTTTTATTTCATGTCAAAAAGTGAAAAAGAAAAAATTGGTCTGATTTTTTGTACTTTTCAGATTTTCTTAGTTTTCATATAAGGTTCGGGGTCAGGAAAAAAGACAGATTTTTGAAAAATTTCAAAATCTGTCAATTATTGTCAAAATTATTTTTTTTCACATCTAGACATGTGAAATGCATGAACTATGGTAAAAAAAGTGAAAAAGAAAAAATTGGTCTGATTTTTTGTACTTTTCAGATTTTCTTAGTTTTCATATAAGGTTCGGGGTCAGGAAAAAAGACAGATTTTTGAAAATTTTCAAAATCTGTCAATTATTGTCCAAATTATTTTTTTTCACATCTAGACATGTGAAATGCGTTAACTATGGCAACAAAAATGAAAAAAAAAATGGTCTGATTTTCTTCTTACTTTTCAGATTTTTTTAGTTTTCGCGGTCTGGATGAGAGAAAGTTTTTTTTTACAAAGTTCAAAATCTGTCAGACATTGTCCAAATTATTTTTTATTTCGTGTCTAGACATGTGAAATGCATGAGCTATGGGAAAAAAAGTGAAAAAAAATTTGGTATGATTTTTTCGTACTTTTCAGATTTTCTTAGTTTTCATATAAGGTTCGGGGTCAGGAAAAAAGACAGATTTTTGAAAAATTTCAAAATCTGTCAATTATTGTCAAAATTATTTTTTTTCACATCTAGACATGTGAAATGCGTTAACTATGGCAACAAAAATGAAAAAAAAAATTGGTCTGATTTTTTTCTTACTTTTCAGATTTTTTTAGTTTTCGCGTTCAGGATGAGAGAGTTTTTTTTGACAAATTTGAAAATCTGTCAGACATTGTCCAAATTATTTTTTATTTCATGTCTAGACATGTGAAATGCATGAACTATGGTAAAAAAAGTGAAAAAGAAAAAATTGGTCTGATTTTTTGTACTTTTCAGATTTTCTTAGTTTTCATATAAGGTTCGGGGTCAGGAAAAAAGACAGATTTTTGAAAAATTTCAAAATCTGTCAATTATTGTCAAAATTATTTTTTTTCACATCTAGACATGTGAAATGCGTTAACTATGGCAACAAAAATGAAAAAAAAAAATTGGTCTGATTTTTTTCTTACTTTTCAGATTTTTTTAGTTTTCGCGTTCAGGATGAGAGAAAGTTTTTTTGACAAATTTGAAAATCTGTCAGACATTGTCCAAATTATTTTTTATTTCATGTCAAAAAGTGAAAAAGAAAAAATTGGTCTGATTTTTTGTACTTTTCAGATTTTCTTAGTTTTCATATAAGGTTCGGGGTCAGGAAAAAAGACAGATTTTTGAAAATTTTCAAAATCTGTCAATTATTGTCCAAATTATTTTTTTTCACATCTAGACATGTGAAATGCGTTAACTATGGCAACAAAAATGAAAAAAAAAAAATGGTCTGATTTTCTTCTTACTTTTCAGATTTTTTTAGTTTTCGCGGTCTGGATGAGAGAAAGTTTTTTTTTACAAAGTTCAAAATCTGTCAGACATTGTCCAAATTATTTTTTATTTCGTGTCTAGACATGTGAAATGCATGAGCTATGGGAAAAAAAGTGAAAAAAAATTTGGTATGATTTTTTCGTACTTTTCAGATTTTCTTAGTTTTCATATAAGGTTCGGGGTCAGGAAAAAAGACAGATTTTTGAAAAATTTCAAAATCTGTCAATTATTGTCAAAATTATTTTTTTTCACATCTAGACATGTGAAATGTGTTAACTATGGCAACAAAAATGAAAAAAAAAATTGGTCTGATTTTTTTCTTACTTTTCAGATTTTTTTAGTTTTCGCGTTCAGGATGAGAGAGTTTTTTTTGACAAATTTGAAAATCTGTCAGACATTGTCCAAATTATTTTTTATTTCATGTCTAGACATGTGAAATGCATGAACTATGGTAAAAAAAGTGAAAAAGAAAAAATTGGTCTGATTTTTTGTACTTTTCAGATTTTCTTAGTTTTCATATAAGGTTCGGGGTCAGGAAAAAAGACAGATTTTTGAAAAATTTCAAAATCTGTCAATTATTGTCAAAATTATTTTTTTTCACATCTAGACATGTGAAATGCGTTAACTATGGCAACAAAAATGAAAAAAAAAAATTGGTCTGATTTTTTTCTTACTTTTCAGATTTTTTTAGTTTTCGCGTTCAGGATGAGAGAAAGTTTTTTTTGACAAATTTGAAAATCTGTCAGACATTGTCCAAATTATTTTTTATTTCATATCAAAAAGTGAAAAAGAAAAAATTGGTCTGATTTTTTGTACTTTTCAGATTTTCTTAGTTTTCATATAAGGTTCGGGGTCAGGAAAAAAGACAGATTTTTGAAAAATTTCAAAATCTGTCAATTATTGTCAAAATTATTTTTTTTCACATCTAGACATGTGAAATGCATGAACTATGGTAAAAAAAGTGAAAAAGAAAAAATTGGTCTGATTTTTTGTACTTTTCAGATTTTCTTAGTTTTCATATAAGGTTCGGGGTCAGGAAAAAAGACAGATTTTTGAAAAATTTCAAAATCTGTCAATTATTGTCCAAATTATTTTTTTTCACATCTAGACATGTGAAATGCGTTAACTATGGCAACAAAAATGAAAAAAAAAATGGTCTGATTTTCTTCTTACTTTTCAGATTTTTTTAGTTTTCGCGGTCTGGATGAGAGAAAGTTTTTTTTTACAAAGTTCAAAATCTGTCAGACATTGTCCAAATTATTTTTTATTTCGTGTCTAGACATGTGAAATGCATGAGCTATGGGAAAAAAAGTGAAAAAAAATTTGGTATGATTTTTTCGTACTTTTCAGATTTTCTTAGTTTTCATATAAGGTTCGGGGTCAGGAAAAAAGACAGATTTTTGAAAAATTTCAAAATCTGTCAATTATTGTCAAAATTATTTTTTTTCACATCTAGACATGTGAAATGCGTTAACTATGGCAACAAAAATGAAAAAAAAAATTGGTCTGATTTTTTTCTTACTTTTCAGATTTTTTTAGTTTTCGCGTTCAGGATGAGAGAGTTTTTTTTGACAAATTTGAAAATCTGTCAGACATTGTCCAAATTATTTTTTATTTCATGTCAAAAAGTGAAAAAGAAAAAATTGGTCTGATTTTTTGTACTTTTCAGATTTTCTTAGTTTTCATATAAGGTTCGGGGTCAGGAAAAAAGACAGATTTTTGAAAAATTTCAAAATCTGTCAATTATTGTCAAAATTATTTTTTTTCACATCTAGACATGTGAAATGCGTTAACTATGGCAACAAAAATGAAAAAAAAAATTGGTCTGATTTTTTTCTTACTTTTCAGATTTTTTTAGTTTTCGCGTTCAGGATGAGAGAGTTTTTTTTGACAAATTTGAAAATCTGTCAGACATTGTCCAAATTATTTTTTATTTCATGTCTAGACATGTGAAATGCATGAACTATGATAAAAAAAGTGAAAAAGAAAAAATTGGTCTGATTTTTTGTACTTTTCAGATTTTCTTAGTTTTCATATAAGGTTCGGGGTCAGGAAAAAAGACAGATTTTTGAAAAATTTCAAAATCTGTCAATTATTGTCAAAATTATTTTTTTTCACATCTAGACATGTGAAATGCGTTAACTATGGCAACAAAAATGAAAAAAAAAAATTGGTCTGATTTTTTTCTTACTTTTCAGATTTTTTTAGTTTTCGCGTTCAGGATGAGAGAAAGTTTTTTTTGACAAATTTGAAAATCTGTCAGACATTGTCCAAATTATTTTTTATTTCATATCAAAAAGTGAAAAAGAAAAAATTGGTCTGATTTTTTGTACTTTTCAGATTTTCTTAGTTTTCATATAAGGTTCGGGGTCAGGAAAAAAGACAGATTTTTGAAAAATTTCAAAATCTGTCAATTATTGTCAAAATTATTTTTTTTCACATCTAGACATGTGAAATGCATGAACTATGGTAAAAAAAAGTGAAAAAGAAAAAATTGGTCTGATTTTTTGTACTTTTCAGATTTTCTTAGTTTTCATATAAGGTTCGGGGTCAGGAAAAAAGACAGATTTTTGAAAATTTTCAAAATCTGTCAATTATTGTCCAAATTATTTTTTTTCACATCTAGACATGTGAAATGCGTTAACTATGGCAACAAAAATGAAAAAAAAAATGGTCTGATTTTCTTCTTACTTTTCAGATTTTTTTAGTTTTCGCGGTCTGGATGAGAGAAAGTTTTTTTTTACAAAGTTCAAAATCTGTCAGACATTGTCCAAATTATTTTTTATTTCGTGTCTAGACATGTGAAATGCATGAGCTATGGGAAAAAAAGTGAAAAAAAATTTGGTATGATTTTTTCGTACTTTTCAGATTTTCTTAGTTTTCATATAAGGTTCGGGGTCAGGAAAAAAGACAGATTTTTGAAAAATTTCAAAATCTGTCAATTATTGTCAAAATTATTTTTTTTCACATCTAGACATGTGAAATGCGTTAACTATGGCAACAAAAATGAAAAAAAAAATTGGTCTGATTTTTTTCTTACTTTTCAGATTTTTTTAGTTTTCGCGTTCAGGATGAGAGAGTTTTTTTTGACAAATTTGAAAATCTGTCAGACATTGTCCAAATTATTTTTTATTTCATGTCTAGACATGTGAAATGCATGAACTATGGTAAAAAAAGTGAAAAAGAAAAAATTGGTCTGATTTTTTGTACTTTTCAGATTTTCTTAGTTTTCATATAAGGTTCGGGGTCAGGAAAAAAGACAGATTTTTGAAAAATTTCAAAATCTGTCAATTATTGTCAAAATTATTTTTTTTCACATCTAGACATGTGAAATGCGTTAACTATGGCAACAAAAATGAAAAAAAAAAATTGGTCTGATTTTTTTCTTACTTTTCAGATTTTTTTAGTTTTCGCGTTCAGGATGAGAGAAAGTTTTTTTTGACAAATTTGAAAATCTGTCAGACATTGTCCAAATTATTTTTTATTTCATGTCAAAAAGTGAAAAAGAAAAAATTGGTCTGATTTTTTGTACTTTTCAGATTTTCTTAGTTTTCATATAAGGTTCGGGGTCAGGAAAAAAGACAGATTTTTGAAAAATTTCAAAATCTGTCAATTATTGTCAAAATTATTTTTTTTCACATCTAGACATGTGAAATGCATGAACTATGGTAAAAAAAGTGAAAAAGAAAAAATTGGTCTGATTTTTTGTACTTTTCAGATTTTCTTAGTTTTCATATAAGGTTCGGGGTCAGGAAAAAAGACAGATTTTTGAAAAATTTCAAAATCTGTCAATTATTGTCCAAATTATTTTTTTTCACATCTAGACATGTGAAATGCGTTAACTATGGCAACAAAAATGAAAAAAAAAAAAATGGTCTGATTTTCTTCTTACTTTTCAGATTTTTTTAGTTTTCGCGGTCTGGATGAGAGAAAGTTTTTTTTTACAAAGTTCAAAATCTGTCAGACATTGTCCAAATTATTTTTTATTTCGTGTCTAGACATGTGAAATGCATGAGCTATGGGAAAAAAAGTGAAAAAAAATTTGGTATGATTTTTTCGTACTTTTCAGATTTTCTTAGTTTTCATATAAGGTTCGGGGTCAGGAAAAAAGACAGATTTTTGAAAAATTTCAAAATCTGTCAATTATTGTCAAAATTATTTTTTTTCACATCTAGACATGTGAAATGCGTTAACTATGGCAACAAAAATGAAAAAAAAAATTGGTCTGATTTTTTTCTTACTTTTCAGATTTTTTTAGTTTTCGCGTTCAGGATGAGAGAAAGTTTTTTTTGACAAATTTGAAAATCTGTCAGACATTGTCCAAATTATTTTTTATTTCATGTCAAAAAGTGAAAAAGAAAAAATTGGTCTGATTTTTTGTACTTTTCAGATTTTCTTAGTTTTCATATAAGGTTCGGGGTCAGGAAAAAAGACAGATTTTTGAAAAATTTCAAAATCTGTCAATTATTGTCAAAATTATTTTTTTTCACATCTAGACATGTAAAATGCATGAACTATGGTAAAAAAAGTGAAAAAGAAAAAATTGGTCTGATTTTTTGTACTTTTCAGATTTTCTTAGTTTTCATATAAGGTTCGGGGTCAGGAAAAAAGACAGATTTTTGAAAATTTTCAAAATCTGTCAATTATTGTCCAAATTATTTTTTTTCACATCTAGACATGTGAAATGCGTTAACTATGGCAACAAAAATGAAAAAAAAAATGGTCTGATTTTCTTCTTACTTTTCAGATTTTTTTAGTTTTCGCGGTCTGGATGAGAGAAAGTTTTTTTTTACAAAGTTCAAAATCTGTCAGACATTGTCCAAATTATTTTTTATTTCGTGTCTAGACATGTGAAATGCATGAGCTATGGGAAAAAAAGTGAAAAAAAATTTGGTATGATTTTTTCGTACTTTTCAGATTTTCTTAGTTTTCATATAAGGTTCGGGGTCAGGAAAAAAGACAGATTTTTGAAAAATTTCAAAATCTGTCAATTATTGTCAAAATTATTTTTTTTCACATCTAGACATGTGAAATGCGTTAACTATGGCAACAAAAATGAAAAAAAAAATTGGTCTGATTTTTTTCTTACTTTTCAGATTTTTTTAGTTTTCGCGTTCAGGATGAGAGAGTTTTTTTTGACAAATTTGAAAATCTGTCAGACATTGTCCAAATTATTTTTTATTTCATGTCTAGACATGTGAAATGCATGAACTATGGTAAAAAAAGTGAAAAAGAAAAAATTGGTCTGATTTTTTGTACTTTTCAGATTTTCTTAGTTTTCATATAAGGTTCGGGGTCAGGAAAAAAGACAGATTTTTGAAAAATTTCAAAATCTGTCAATTATTGTCAAAATTATTTTTTTTCACATCTAGACATGTGAAATGCATGAACTATGGTAAAAAAAGTGAAAAAGAAAAAATTGGTCTGATTTTTTGTACTTTTCAGATTTTCTTAGTTTTCATATAAGGTTCGGGGTCAGGAAAAAAGACAGATTTTTGAAAAATTTCAAAATCTGTCAATTATTGTCCAAATTATTTTTTTTCACATCTAGACATGTGAAATGCGTTAACTATGGCAACAAAAATGAAAAAAAAAAAATGGTCTGATTTTCTTCTTACTTTTCAGATTTTTTTAGTTTTCGCGGTCTGGATGAGAGAAAGTTTTTTTTTACAAAGTTCAAAATCTGTCAGACATTGTCCAAATTATTTTTTATTTCGTGTCTAGACATGTGAAATGCATGAGCTATGGGAAAAAAAGTGAAAAAAAATTTGGTATGATTTTTTCGTACTTTTCAGATTTTCTTAGTTTTCATATAAGGTTCGGGGTCAGGAAAAAAGACAGATTTTTGAAAAATTTCAAAATCTGTCAATTATTGTCAAAATTATTTTTTTTCACATCTAGACATGTGAAATGCGTTAACTATGGCAACAAAAATGAAAAAAAAAATTGGTCTGATTTTTTTCTTACTTTTCAGATTTTTTTAGTTTTCGCGTTCAGGATGAGAGAAAGTTTTTTTTGACAAATTTGAAAATCTGTCAGACATTGTCCAAATTATTTTTTATTTCATGTCAAAAAGTGAAAAAGAAAAAATTGGTCTGATTTTTTGTACTTTTCAGATTTTCTTAGTTTTCATATAAGGTTCGGGGTCAGGAAAAAAGACAGATTTTTGAAAAATTTCAAAACCTGTCAATTATTGTCAAAATTATTTTTTTTCACATCTAGACATGTAAAATGCATGAACTATGGTAAAAAAAGTGAAAAAGAAAAAATTGGTCTGATTTTTTGTACTTTTCAGATTTTCTTAGTTTTCATATAAGGTTCGGGGTCAGGAAAAAAGACAGATTTTTGAAAATTTTCAAAATCTGTCAATTATTGTCCAAATTATTTTTTTTCACATCTAGACATGTGAAATGCGTTAACTATGGCAACAAAAATGAAAAAAAAAATGGTCTGATTTTCTTCTTACTTTTCAGATTTTTTTAGTTTTCGCGGTCTGGATGAGAGAAAGTTTTTTTTTACAAAGTTCAAAATCTGTCAGACATTGTCCAAATTATTTTTTATTTCGTGTCTAGACATGTGAAATGCATGAGCTATGGGAAAAAAAGTGAAAAAAAATTTGGTATGATTTTTTCGTACTTTTCAGATTTTCTTAGTTTTCATATAAGGTTCGGGGTCAGGAAAAAAGACAGATTTTTGAAAAATTTCAAAATCTGTCAATTATTGTCAAAATTATTTTTTTTCACATCTAGACATGTGAAATGCGTTAACTATGGCAACAAAAATGAAAAAAAAAATTGGTCTGATTTTTTTCTTACTTTTCAGATTTTTTTAGTTTTCGCGTTCAGGATGAGAGAGTTTTTTTTGACAAATTTGAAAATCTGTCAGACATTGTCCAAATTATTTTTTATTTCATGTCTAGACATGTGAAATGCATGAACTATGGTAAAAAAAGTGAAAAAGAAAAAATTGGTCTGATTTTTTGTACTTTTCAGATTTTCTTAGTTTTCATATAAGGTTCGGGGTCAGGAAAAAAGACAGATTTTTGAAAAATTTCAAAATCTGTCAATTATTGTCAAAATTATTTTTTTTCACATCTAGACATGTGAAATGCGTTAACTATGGCAACAAAAATGAAAAAAAAAAATTGGTCTGATTTTTTTCTTACTTTTCAGATTTTTTTAGTTTTCGCGTTCAGGATGAGAGAAAGTTTTTTTTGACAAATTTGAAAATCTGTCAGACATTGTCCAAATTATTTTTTATTTCATGTCAAAAAGTGAAAAAGAAAAAATTGGTCTGATTTTTTGTACTTTTCAGATTTTCTTAGTTTTCATATAAGGTTCGGGGTCAGGAAAAAAGACAGATTTTTGAAAAATTTCAAAATCTGTCAATTATTGTCAAAATTATTTTTTTTCACATCTAGACATGTAAAATGCATGAACTATGGTAAAAAAAGTGAAAAAGAAAAAATTGGTCTGATTTTTTGTACTTTTCAGATTTTCTTAGTTTTCATATAAGGTTCGGGGTTAGGGTTAGGGTTAGGGTTAGGGTTAGGGTTAGGGTTAGGTTAGGGGAACATGATATTTGGTGGAGTGGGTGACTGTGAGTGCACTGGCCGATTGGATCCAACCACACCAACAAGGAGGGGAATAGGGTATGAAAAGGTCAACTGTCTGTCTATAAAATAATATAAATATGAAAAATATTTAGTAAAGAAATAGGTAAATTAGAAAAGGGAAAAAAAAGAAGAAAAATAAATAAATAAACAAACAACTCATGAAGGGTTAGGATAAGGGGTGGGGGGCTGGAGGTTAGGTTGAGGGATGGGGGTTAGGTTAAGGGATGGGGGTTAGGTTTAGGAATGGGGGTGGGGGTTGGGTTTAGGGATAGGGGCTGGGGTTGGCCTAAGGGTTGGGTTAGGGGTTAGGGTTAGGGTTAGGTTAAGGGGCTGGGGTAGGAATGTAGCCAAGTGGCTGAGGGTTAGGTTAAGGGGTGGGGGTTGGGTTTAGGGATAGGGGTTGGGGTTTGGGCGGGGTTAAAACTAGGGGTTGGGGTTTGGGCGGGGTTAAAACTAGGGAATGGGGCTAAAAGAATAGGGTTAGGGTTAGGGTTAGGTTAGGGGAACATGATCTTTGGTGGAGTGGGTGACTGTGAGTGCACTGGCCGATTGGATCCAACCACACCAACAAGGAGGGGAATAGGGTATGAAAAGGTCAACTGTCTGTCTATAAAATAATATAAATAGGAAAATATTTAATAAAGAAATAAGTAAATTAGAAAAGGGAAAAAAAAGAAGAAAAATAAATAAATAAATAAACAAACAACTCATTAAGGGGTGGGGGGCTGGAGGTTAGGTTGAGGGATGGGGGTTAGGTTAAGGGATGGGGGTTAGGTTTAGGAATGGGGGTGGGGGTTGGGTTTAGGGATAGGGGCTGGGGTTGGCCTAAGGGTTGGGTTAGGGTTAGGTTAAGGGGCTGGGGTAGGAATGTAGCCAAGTGGCTGAGGGTTAGGTTTAGGGATGGGGTTTAGGGATAGGGGCTGGGGTTGGCCTAAGGGTTGGGTTAGGGTTAGGGTTAGGTTAGGGGAACATGATATTTGGTGGAGTGGGTGACTGTGAGTGCACTGGCCGATTGGATCCAACCACACCAACAAGGAGGGGAATAGGGTATGAAAAGGTCAACTGTCTGTCTATAAAATAATATAAATATGAAAAATATTTAATAAAGAAATAAGTAAATTAGAAAAGGGAAAAAAAGAAGAAAAATAAATAAATAAATAAATAAACAAACAACTCATGAAGGGTTAGGATAAGGGGTGGGGGGCTGGAGGTTAGGTTGAGGGATGGGGGTTAGGTTTAGGAATGGGGGTGGGGGTTGGGTTTAGGGATAGGGGCTGGGGTTGGCCTAAGGGTTGGGTTAGGGGTTAGGGTTAGGTTAAGGGGCTGGGGTAGGAATGTAGCCAAGTGGCTGAGGGTTAGGTTTAGGGATGGGGTTTAGGGATAGGGGTTAGGGTTAGGGTTAGGGTTAGGGTTAGGGTTAGGGTTAGGGTTAGGGTTAGGGTTAGGGTTAGGGTTAGGATAAGGGATGAAAACCAAACGAAGTGAGGGATTTGGCAATAACTCCCGAACGGAAGGTCGTATCGACTCGAGACCGGTTCCGTTGGATTCGGGGTGAGATTCCGCATCGATTGGTATATAATTTTTCCCTGTAGGACCCCGGGAAGGGGTAGTTTCAAAATCTGCCCCTCAAATGAGGGATTTCGTTGTATCTCGGGCTGTGAAAGTCGGAGAGTGAGGGTACATATATCAATCTAACCCTAGGAATCGACTTCCTGTGATATCCGGAAGTTGGTGAAAAACCGGAAATAAACGTAAAAATCGCTGTATCTCGAGAACGGAAGGTCGTAGAAAGAAGCGGACAAGTTCCCCGGCTTCCTCGTGGCCGGTTTTGGGGAGGCGGAAAAGAAAAAATTTGACCTATGACCTTTCGTTCCGGAGTTATAGCCGTTTTTATTTTCCCCATTGAAACGAATGGGAAAAATCGAAAATTCTAAGTCCAAAGTGGGTTCTGAAAAAAGTTCCCCCAGAAAGTGTATAGGAGTACGTTTCAGGTGATTCTGAGTCGAATGGCATACCTTTGTAGTGAACTTTTTTTTTTCCCTAACAAATTTTTTTTACTGTTAGGTTAGGTTATAGGGTGAAAAGGCGCTAAAGTTACCCCCTAACTTTAGCATCGGACATTTTTGCCAGGCTAATAACCCTGGCTAGGAAGGTGGTAAAGACATGGGGTCACTTGCTATGTAACCCCAGGACCACGGGCTATCCGAGGAGACCACCCTCGACTTCCTCCCATAACCGGAGGTTGGTGTAAAACCGGAAAGTAGAGTTAGCATTGGCTGTATCTCGAGAACGGAAGGTCGTAGAGAGAAGCGGACAAGTTCCCCGGCTTCCTCGTGGCCGGTTTTGGGGAGGCGGAAAAGAAAATATTTGACCTATGACCTTTCGTTCGGAAGTTATAGCCGTTTTTAGTTTCCCCATTGAAATGAATGGGAAAAATCAAAAATTCTTCTAAGTCCAAAGTGGGTTTTGAAAAAAGTTCCCCCAGAAAGTGTATAGGAGTACGTTTCAGATGATTCTGAGTCGAATGGCATACCTTTGTAGTGAACTTTTTTTTTTCCCTAACAAATTTTTTTTACTGTTTGAGTGGATAGATCTTTGAAAATGACTTACTGTTGCACCCCTCCATTTCGCCACTAGGGGTAGGGTTCGAGAGTTATGAAAGAAAATGTGTTTGAATGGAAACCCAATGGAAATATGTTGGACGAATGGTTAGGGTTAGGGTTAGGACAAGGGTATGATAGGGGGTAATAGCCACAAGTGCACCGGGGTGCAGTTGGTTTTTAGGGTTAGGGTTAGGTATAGGGGGTAACTGCAGCATCGTCGCTAGTGACGATCGTCTGACAACTACTGACAGGAAGGTCCTATCATCTTGAAACTCATATCACTTACTGTTATTGTCAAGACGCTTCTTTGGAGACTACCCTCGACTTCCTCCGATGACCGGAAGTTGGTTAAAAACCGGAAATAAACATAAAAATCCTTATATCTCGAGAACGGAAGGTCGTAGAGAGAAGCGGACAAGTTCCCCGGCTTCCTCGTGGCCGGTTTTGGGGAGGCGGAAAAGAAAATATTTGACCTATGACCTTTCGTTCGGAAGTTATAGCCGTTTTTAGTTTCCCCATTGAAATGAATGGGAAAAATCAAAAATTCTTCTAAGTCCAAAGTGGGTTTTGAAAAAAGTTCCCCCAGAAAGTGTATAGGAGTACGTTTCAGATGATTCTGAGTCGAATGGCATACCTTTGTAGTGAACTTTTTTTTTTTCCTAACAAATTTTTTTTACTGTTTGAGTGGATAGATCTTTGAAAATGACTTACTGTTGCACCCCTCCATTTCGCCACTAGGGGTAGGGTTCGAGAGTTATGAAAGAAAATGTGTTTGAATGGAAACCCAATGGAAATATGTTGGACGAATGGTTAGGGTTAGGACAAGGGTATGATAGGGGGTAATAGCCAAAAGTGCACCGGGGTGCAGTTGGTTTTTAGGGTTAGGGTTAGGGTTAGGGTTAGGGTTAGGGTTAGGGTTAGGGTTAGGGTTAGGGTTAGGGTTAGGGTTAGGGTTAGGATAAGGGATGAAAACCAAACGAAGTGAGGGATTTGGCAATAACTCCCGAACGGAAGGTCGTATCGACTCGAGACCGGTTCCGTTGGATTCGGGGTGAGATTCCGCATCGATTGGTATATAATTTTTCCCTGTAGGACCCCGGGAAGGGGTAGTTTCAAAATCTGCCCCTCAAATGAGGGATTTCGTTGTATCTCGGGCTGTGAAAGTCGGAGAGTGAGGGTACATATATCAATCGATTCCTCTCGTCAAGACGCTTCTTTTGAGACTACTCTCGACTTCCTGTGATATCCGGAAGTTGGTGAAAAACCGGAAATAAACGTAAAAATCGCTGTATCTCGAGAACGGAAGGTCGTAGAAAGAAGCGGACAAGTTCCCCGGCTTCCTCGTGGCCGGTTTTGGGGAGGCGGAAAAGAAAAAATTTGACCTATGACCTTTCGTTCCGGAGTTATAGCCGTTTTTATTTTCCCCATTGAAACGAATGGGAAAAATCGAAAATTCTAAGTCCAAAGTGGGTTCTGAAAAAAGTTCCCCCAGAAAGTGTATAGGAGTACGTTTCAGGTGATTCTGAGTCGAATGGCATACCTTTGTAGTGAACTTTTTTTTTTCCCTAACAAATTTTTTTTACTGTTAGGTTAGGTTATAGGGTGAAAAGGCGCTAAAGTTACCCCCTAACTTTAGCATCGGACATTTTTGCCAGGCTAATAACCCTGGCTAGGAAGGTGGTAAAGACATGGGGTCACTTGCTATGTAACCCCAGGACCACGGGCTATCCGAGGAGACCACCCTCGACTTCCTCCCATAACCGGAGGTTGGTGTAAAACCGGAAAGTAGAGTTAGCATTGGCTGTATCTCGAGAACGGAAGGTCGTAGAGAGAAGCGGACAAGTTCCCCGGCTTCCTCGTGGCCGGTTTTGGGGAGGCGGAAAAGAAAATATTTGACCTATGACCTTTCGTTCCGGAGTTATAGCCGTTTTTAGTTTCCCCATTGAAATGAATGGGAAAAATCAAAAATTCTTCTAAGTCCAAAGTGGGTTTTGAAAAAAGTTCCCCCAGAAAGTGTATAGGAGTACGTTTCAGATGATTCTGAGTCGAATGGCATACCTTTGTAGTGAACTTTTTTTTTTTCCCTAACAAATTTTTTTTACTGTTTGAGTGGATAGATCTTTGAAAATGACTTACTGTTGCACCCCTCCATTTCGCCACTAGGGGTAGGGTTCGAGAGTTATGAAAGAAAATGTGTTTGAATGGAAACCCAATGGAAATATGTTGGACGAATGGTTAGGGTTAGGGTTAGGACAAGGGTATGATAGGGGGTAATAGCCACAAGTGCACCGGGGTGCAGTTGGTTTTTAGGGTTAGGGTTAGGAATAGGAATAGGGGTAAAAACCACCGATCAGTCATCGACTGATCTCTGCTGATGTCCTTATCTCCTAGGGTTAGGGTTAGGGTTAGGGTTAGGAATAGGGGTAAAAACCACCGATCAGTCATCGACTGATCTCTGCTGATGTCCTTATCTCCTAGGGTTAGGGTTAGGGTTAGGGTTAGGGTTAGGGTTAGGGTTAGGGTTAGGGTTAGGGTTAGGGTTAGGGTTAGGAATAGGGGTAAAAACCACCGATCAGTCATCGACTGATCTCTGCTGATGTCCTTATCTCATCATATCTCCGGATAGGAAGGTCATAGAGACTTCAGACCAAGTGCCCTGGATTTCTAAGGGCCAGACCTTTCGATAGAGACCACCCTCGACTTCCTCCGATAACAGGAAGTTGGTTAAAAACCGGAAATAAAACTTAAAATCCTTATATCTCGAGAACGGAAGGTCGTAGAGACATGGGGACAAGTTCCCCGGCTTCCTCGTGGCCGGTTTTGGGGAGGCGGAAAAGAAAATATTTGACCTATGACCTTTCGTTCCGGAGTTATAGCCGTTTTTAGTTTCCCCATTGAAATGAATGGGAAAAATCAAAAATTCTTCTAAGTCCAAAGTGGGTTTTGAAAAAAGTTCCCCCAGAAAGTGTATAGGAGTACGTTTCAGATGATTCTGAGTCGAATGGCATACCTTTGTAGTGAACTTTTTTTTTTTCCCTAACAAATTTTTTTTACTGTTTGAGTGGATAGATCTTTGAAAATGACTTACTGTTGCACCCCTCCATTTCGCCACTAGGGGTAGGGTTCGAGAGTTATGAAAGAAAATGTGTTTGAATGGAAACCCAATGGAAATATGTTGGACGAATGGTTAGGGTTAGGGTTAGGACAAGGGTATGATAGGGGGTAATAGCCACAAGTGCACCGGGGTGCAGTTGGTTTTTAGGGTTAGGGTTAGGGTTAGGGTTAGGGTTAGGGTTAGGGTTAGGGTTAGGGTTAGGGTTAGGGTTAGGGTTAGGGTTAGGGTTAGGGTTAGGGTTAGGGTTAGGGTTAGGGTTAGGGTTAGGGTTAGGGTTAGGGTTAGGGTTAGGGTTAGGGTTAGGGTTAGGGTTAGGGTTAGGGTTAGGGTTAGGGTTAGGGTTAGGGTTAGGAATAGGGGTAAAAACCACCGATCAGTCATCGACTGATCTCTGCTGATGTCCTTATCTCATCATATCTCCGGATAGGAAGGTCATAGAGACTTCAGACCAAGTGCCCTGGATTTCTAAGGGCCAGACCTTTCGATAGAGACCACCCTCGACTTCCTCCGATAACAGGAAGTTGGTTAAAAACCGGAAATAAAACTTAAAATCCTTATATCTCGAGAACGGAAGGTCGTAGAGACATGGGGACAAGTTCCCCGGCTTCCTCGTGGCCGGTTTTGGGGAGGCGGAAAAGAAAATATTTGACCTATGACCTTTCGTTCCGGAGTTATAGCCGTTTTTAGTTTCCCCATTGAAATGAATGGGAAAAATCAAAAATTCTTCTAAGTCCAAAGTGGGTTTTGAAAAAAGTTCCCCCAGAAAGTGTATAGGAGTACGTTTCAGATGATTCTGAGTCGAATGGCATACCTTTGTAGTGAACTTTTTTTTTTTCCCTAACAAATTTTTTTTACTGTTTGAGTGGATAGATCTTTGAAAATGACTTACTGTTGCACCCCTCCATTTCGCCACTAGGGGTAGGGTTCGAGAGTTATGAAAGAAAATGTGTTTGAATGGAAACCCAATGGAAATATGTTGGACGAATGGTTAGGGTTAGGGTTAGGACAAGGGTATGATAGGGGGTAATAGCCACAAGTGCACCGGGGTGCAGTTGGTTTTTAGGGTTAGGGTTAGGGTTAGGGTTAGGGTTAGGGTTAGGGTTAGGGTTAGGGTTAGGGTTAGGGTTAGGGTTAGGGTTAGGGTTAGGGTTAGGGTTAGGGTTAGGGTTAGGGTTAGGGTTAGGGTATAGGGCAAAAAACGAACTTTCTCCAAGCTTGGAGAAGACTAGGGGCTTGAATAACTCAGGATAGGAAGATGATAGAGACTTGACACTCATATATGTTATAGATCTCATCGAGATCTTTCATATGAGACCACTCTCGACTTCCTCCGATAACCGGAAGTCTGTGTAAAACCGGAAATAAACATTAAAATCCTTATATCTCGAGAACGGAAGGTCGTAGAGACATGGGGACAAGTTCCCCGGCTTCCTCGTGGCCGGTTTTGGGGAGGCGGAAAAGAAAATATTTGACCTATGACCTTTCGTTCGGAAGTTATAGCCGTTTTTAGTTTCCCCATTGAAATGAATGGGAAAAATCAAAAATTCTTCTAAGTCCAAAGTGGGTTTTGAAAAAAGTTCCCCCAGAAAGTGTATAGGAGTACGTTTCAGATGATTCTGAGTAGAATGGCATACCTTTGTAGTGAACTTTTTTTTTTTCCTAACAAATTTTTTTTACTGTTTGAGTGGATAGATCTTTGAAAATGACTTACTGTTGCACCCCTCCATTTCGCCACTAGGGGTAGGGTTCGGGAGTTATGAAAGAAAATGTGTTTGAATGGAAACCCAATGGAAATGTTAGGGTTAGGGTTAGGGTTAGGGTTAGGGTTAGGGTTAGGGTTAGGGTTAGGGTTAGGGTTAGGGTTAGGGTTAGGGTTAGGGTTAGGGTTAGGGTTAGGGTTAGGGTTAGGGTTAGGATAGGAGGTAATAGCCACAAGTGCACCGGGGTGCAGTTGGTTTTTTGGCCACAAGTCGTGCAGCGTTGGTATTAGACTGGCGGCACCCCCATGCGCCCCCATGTTTTCTGACGCTCCGGACGCAATGGCGCCACCCCCGTCTCGCTGTGACCTTGCGTCGCGGAGCTAGGCGGTTGGCTAGGGCCAGAATCATATACGAATCCGCAGTTAGCGTGCTTCCACATGCGGGGGGGGGTCGGGATTCACATGTGAGCGCCTCCCTAGCGTGACTAGTGTCGCCCTCGTGTGGAAATCAGGCAGCTATGCCTCAGTGTTTTCACTCTCACTATCCCTGACTATGATAGGAGGTAATAGCCACAAGTGCACCGGGGTGCAGTTGGTTTTTTGGCCACAAGTCGTGCAGCGTTGGTATTAGACTGGCGGCACCCCCATGCGCCCCCATGTTTTCTGACGCTCCGGACGCAATGGCGCCACCCCCGTCTCGCTGTGACCTTGCGTCGCGGAGCTAGGCGGTTGGCTAGGGCCAGAATCGTATGTGAATCCGCAGCTAGCGTGACATGTTCATCACATACGACTCTTGACTTAGCGGGTTTTCACTCTTGGCCCCTTAGTGGCAGTATGGGAGAATGACAGTCTGTTACATTTTCCATCACATACGAGTCTTGAGTTAGCGCTTTTTCACTCTTGGCCCCTTAGTGGCAGTATGGGAGAATGACAGTCTGTTACATGTTCATCACATATGACTCTTGAGTTAGCGCCTGGAGGTTTGCTAGGGCCGGAATCATATACGAACCCGCAGGTATACCATGGGTTTGAGATTTTTTCGGCTCTGCTTAAGGCTTTAACCCTTGCGAGGTTAGCTTAAGTGGGGCACAGTGCACCAGTACTTATCGGTGCTTAAGCCTGGTTGTCCGTGGGGGGGGTGGTACCCAGAGGGGGGGGGCGTTTGCCACTTTGTGTTGCGGGCTTAGCATAGAGGGTGTTAGCTAGTTTGATTAGCGTGTTTATTTTGGGTTAGGGTTAGGGTTAGGGTTAGGGTTAGGGTTAGGGTTAGGGTTAGGGTTAGGGTTAGGGTTAGGTATAGGGGGTAAATGCAGCATCGTCGCTAGTGACGATCGTCTGACAACTACTGACAGGAAGGTCCTATCATCTTGAAACTCATATCACTTACTGTTATTGTCAAGACGCTTCTTTGGAGACTACCCTCGACTTCCTCCGATGACCGGAAGTTGGTTAAAAACCGGAAATAAACATTAAAATCCTTATATCTCGAGAACGGAAGGTCGTAGAGACATGGGGACAAGTTCCCCGGCTTCCTCGTGGCCGGTTTTGGGGAGGCGGAAAAGAAAATATTTGACCTATGACCTTTCGTTCGGAAGTTATAGCCGTTTTTAGTTTCCCCATTGAAATGAATGGGAAAAATCAAAAATTCTTCTAAGTCCAAAGTGGGTTTTGAAAAAAGTTCCCCCAGAAAGTGTATAGGAGTACGTTTCAGATGATTCTGAGTCGAATGGCATACCTTTGTAGTGAACTTTTTTTTTTCCCTAACAAATTTTTTTTACTGTTTGAGTGGATAGATCTTTGAAAATGACTTACTGTTGCACCCCTCCATTTCGCCACTAGGGGTAGGGTTTGAGAGTTATGAAAGAAAATGTGTTTGAATGGAAACCCAATGGAAATATGTTGGACGAATGGTTAGGGTTAGGGTTAGGGTTAGGGTTAGGAATAGGGGTAAAAACCACCGATCAGTCATCGACTGATCTCTGCTGATGTCCTTATCTCATCATATCTCCGGATAGGAAGGTCATAGAGACTTCAGACCAAGTGCCCTGGATTTCTATGGGTCAGACCTTTCGATAGAGACCACCCTCGACTTCCTCCGATAACCGGAAGTCTGTGTAAAACCGGAAATAAACATTAAAATCCTTATATCTCGAGAACGGATTAGGGTTAGGGTTAGGGTTAGGGTTAGGGTTAGGGTTAGGGTTAGGGTTAGGGTTAGGGTTAGGGTTAGGGTTAGGGTTAGGGTTAGGTATAGGGGGTAAATGCAGCATCGTCGCTAGTGACGATCGTCTGACAACTACTGACAGGAAGGTCCTATCATCTTGAAACTCATATCACTTACTGTTATTGTCAAGACGCTTCTTTGGAGACTACCCTCGACTTCCTCCGATGACCGGAAGTTGGTTAAAAACCGGAAATAAACATTAAAATCCTTATATCTCGAGAACGGAAGGTCGTAGAGACATGGGGACAAGTTCCCCGGCTTCCTCGTGGCCGGTTTTGGGGAGGCGGAAAAGAAAATATTTGACCTATGACCTTTCGTTCGGAAGTTATAGCCGTTTTTAGTTTCCCCATTGAAATGAATGGGAAAAATCAAAAATTCTTCTAAGTCCAAAGTGGGTTTTGAAAAAAGTTCCCCCAGAAAGTGTATAGGAGTACGTTTCAGATGATTCTGAGTCGAATGGCATACCTTTGTAGTGAACTTTTTTTTTTCCCTAACAAATTTTTTTTACTGTTTGAGTGGATAGATCTTTGAAAATGACTTACTGTTGCACCCCTCCATTTCGCCACTAGGGGTAGGGTTTGAGAGTTATGAAAGAAAATGTGTTTGAATGGAAACCCAATGGAAATATGTTGGACGAATGGTTAGGGTTAGGGTTAGGGTTAGGGTTAGGAATAGGGGTAAAAACCACCGATCAGTCATCGACTGATCTCTGCTGATGTCCTTATCTCATCATATCTCCGGATAGGAAGGTCATAGAGACTTCAGACCAAGTGCCCTGGATTTCTATGGGTCAGACCTTTCGATAGAGACCACCCTCGACTTCCTCCGATAACCGGAAGTCTGTGTAAAACCGGAAATAAACATTAAAATCCTTATATCTCGAGAACGGATTAGGGTTAGGGTTAGGGTTAGGGTTAGGGTTAGGGTTAGGGTTAGGGTTAGGGTTAGGGTTAGGGTTAGGGTTAGGGTTAGGGTTAGGGTTAGGATAGGAGGTAATAGCCACAAGTGCACCGGGGTGCAGTTGGTTTTTTGGCCACAAGTCGTGCAGCGTTGGTATTAGACTGGCGGCACCCCCATGCGCCCCCATGTTTTCTGACGCTCCGGACGCAATGGCGCCACCCCCGTCTCGCTGTGACCTTGCGTCGCGGAGCTAGGCGGTTGGCTAGGGCCAGAATCATATACGAATCCGCAGTTAGCGTGCTTCCACATGCGGGGGGGGGTCGGGATTCACATGTGAGCGCCTCCCTAGCGTGACTAGTGTCGCCCTCGTGTGGAAATCAGGCAGCTATGCCTCAGTGTTTTCACTCTCACTATCCCTGACTATGATAGGAGGTAATAGCCACAAGTGCACCGGGGTGCAGTTGGTTTTTTGGCCACAAGTCGTGCAGCGTTGGTATTAGACTGGCGGCACCCCCATGCGCCCCCATGTTTTCTGACGCTCCGGACGCAATGGCGCCACCCCCGTCTCGCTGTGACCTTGCGTCGCGGAGCTAGGCGGTTGGCTAGGGCCAGAATCGTATGTGAATCCGCAGCTAGCGTGACATGTTCATCACATACGACTCTTGACTTAGCGGGTTTTCACTCTTGGCCCCTTAGTGGCAGTATGGGAGAATGACAGTCTGTTACATTTTCCATCACATACGAGTCTTGAGTTAGCGCTTTTTCACTCTTGGCCCCTTAGTGGCAGTATGGGAGAATGACAGTCTGTTACATGTTCATCACATATGACTCTTGAGTTAGCGCCTGGAGGTTTGCTAGGGCCGGAATCATATACGAACCCGCAGGTATACCATGGGTTTGAGATTTTTTCGGCTCTGCTTAAGGCTTTAACCCTTGCGAGGTTAGCTTAAGTGGGGCACAGTGCACCAGTACTTATCGGTGCTTAAGCCTGGTTGTCCGTGGGGGGGGTGGTACCCAGAGGGGGGGGGCGTTTGCCACTTTGTGTTGCGGGCTTAGCATAGAGGGTGTTAGCTAGTTTGATTAGCGTGTTTATTTTGGGTTAGGGTTAGGGTTAGGGTTAGGGTTAGGGTTAGGGTTAGGGTTAGGGTTAGGGTTAGGGTTAGGTATAGGGGGTAAATGCAGCATCGTCGCTAGTGACGATCGTCTGACAACTACTGACAGGAAGGTCCTATCATCTTGAAACTCATATCACTTACTGTTATTGTCAAGACGCTTCTTTGGAGACTACCCTCGACTTCCTCCGATGACCGGAAGTTGGTTAAAAACCGGAAATAAACATTAAAATCCTTATATCTCGAGAACGGAAGGTCGTAGAGACATGGGGACAAGTTCCCCGGCTTCCTCGTGGCCGGTTTTGGGGAGGCGGAAAAGAAAATATTTGACCTATGACCTTTCGTTCGGAAGTTATAGCCGTTTTTAGTTTCCCCATTGAAATGAATGGGAAAAATCAAAAATTCTTCTAAGTCCAAAGTGGGTTTTGAAAAAAGTTCCCCCAGAAAGTGTATAGGAGTACGTTTCAGATGATTCTGAGTCGAATGGCATACCTTTGTAGTGAACTTTTTTTTTTCCCTAACAAATTTTTTTTACTGTTTGAGTGGATAGATCTTTGAAAATGACTTACTGTTGCACCCCTCCATTTCGCCACTAGGGGTAGGGTTTGAGAGTTATGAAAGAAAATGTGTTTGAATGGAAACCCAATGGAAATATGTTGGACGAATGGTTAGGGTTAGGGTTAGGGTTAGGGTTAGGAATAGGGGTAAAAACCACCGATCAGTCATCGACTGATCTCTGCTGATGTCCTTATCTCATCATATCTCCGGATAGGAAGGTCATAGAGACTTCAGACCAAGTGCCCTGGATTTCTATGGGTCAGACCTTTCGATAGAGACCACCCTCGACTTCCTCCGATAACCGGAAGTCTGTGTAAAACCGGAAATAAACATTAAAATCCTTATATCTCGAGAACGGATTAGGGTTAGGGTTAGGGTTAGGGTTAGGGTTAGGGTTAGGGTTAGGGTTAGGGTTAGGGTTAGGGTTAGGGTTAGGGTTAGGGTTAGGTATAGGGGGTAAATGCAGCATCGTCGCTAGTGACGATCGTCTGACAACTACTGACAGGAAGGTCCTATCATCTTGAAACTCATATCACTTACTGTTATTGTCAAGACGCTTCTTTGGAGACTACCCTCGACTTCCTCCGATGACCGGAAGTTGGTTAAAAACCGGAAATAAACATTAAAATCCTTATATCTCGAGAACGGAAGGTCGTAGAGACATGGGGACAAGTTCCCCGGCTTCCTCGTGGCCGGTTTTGGGGAGGCGGAAAAGAAAATATTTGACCTATGACCTTTCGTTCGGAAGTTATAGCCGTTTTTAGTTTCCCCATTGAAATGAATGGGAAAAATCAAAAATTCTTCTAAGTCCAAAGTGGGTTTTGAAAAAAGTTCCCCCAGAAAGTGTATAGGAGTACGTTTCAGATGATTCTGAGTCGAATGGCATACCTTTGTAGTGAACTTTTTTTTTTCCCTAACAAATTTTTTTTACTGTTTGAGTGGATAGATCTTTGAAAATGACTTACTGTTGCACCCCTCCATTTCGCCACTAGGGGTAGGGTTTGAGAGTTATGAAAGAAAATGTGTTTGAATGGAAACCCAATGGAAATATGTTGGACGAATGGTTAGGGTTAGGGTTAGGGTTAGGGTTAGGAATAGGGGTAAAAACCACCGATCAGTCATCGACTGATCTCTGCTGATGTCCTTATCTCATCATATCTCCGGATAGGAAGGTCATAGAGACTTCAGACCAAGTGCCCTGGATTTCTATGGGTCAGACCTTTCGATAGAGACCACCCTCGACTTCCTCCGATAACCGGAAGTCTGTGTAAAACCGGAAATAAACATTAAAATCCTTATATCTCGAGAACGGATTAGGGTTAGGGTTAGGGTTAGGGTTAGGGTTAGGGTTAGGGTTAGGGTTAGGGTTAGGGTTAGGGTTAGGGTTAGGGTTAGGGTTAGGGTTAGGGTTAGGGTTAGGGTTAGGGTTAGGGTTAGGGTTAGGGTTAGGGTTAGGGTTAGGGTTAGGGTTAGGGTTAGGGTTAGGGTTAGGATAGGAGGTAATAGCCACAAGTGCACCGGGGTGCAGTTGGTTTTTTGGCCACAAGTCGTGCAGCGTTGGTATTAGACTGGCGGCACCCCCATGCGCCCCCATGTTTTCTGACGCTCCGGACGCAATGGCGCCACCCCCGTCTCGCTGTGACCTTGCGTCGCGGAGCTAGGCGGTTGGCTAGGGCCAGAATCATATACGAATCCGCAGTTAGCGTGCTTCCACATGCGGGGGGGGGTCGGGATTCACATGTGAGCGCCTCCCTAGCGTGACTAGTGTCGCCCTCGTGTGGAAATCAGGCAGCTATGCCTCAGTGTTTTCACTCTCACTATCCCTGACTATGATAGGAGGTAATAGCCACAAGTGCACCGGGGTGCAGTTGGTTTTTTGGCCACAAGTCGTGCAGCGTTGGTATTAGACTGGCGGCACCCCCATGCGCCCCCATGTTTTCTGACGCTCCGGACGCAATGGCGCCACCCCCGTCTCGCTGTGACCTTGCGTCGCGGAGCTAGGCGGTTGGCTAGGGCCAGAATCGTATGTGAATCCGCAGCTAGCGTGACATGTTCATCACATACGACTCTTGACTTAGCGGGTTTTCACTCTTGGCCCCTTAGTGGCAGTATGGGAGAATGACAGTCTGTTACATTTTCCATCACATACGAGTCTTGAGTTAGCGCTTTTTCACTCTTGGCCCCTTAGTGGCAGTATGGGAGAATGACAGTCTGTTACATGTTCATCACATATGACTCTTGAGTTAGCGCCTGGAGGTTTGCTAGGGCCGGAATCATATACGAACCCGCAGGTATACCATGGGTTTGAGATTTTTTCGGCTCTGCTTAAGGCTTTAACCCTTGCGAGGTTAGCTTAAGTGGGGCACAGTGCACCAGTACTTATCGGTGCTTAAGCCTGGTTGTCCGTGGGGGGGGTGGTACCCAGAGGGGGGGGGCGTTTGCCACTTTGTGTTGCGGGCTTAGCATAGAGGGTGTTAGCTAGTTTGATTAGCGTGTTTATTTTGGGTTAGGGTTAGGGTTAGGGTTAGGGTTAGGGTTAGGGTTAGGGTTAGGGTTAGGGTTAGGGTTAGGTATAGGGGGTAAATGCAGCATCGTCGCTAGTGACGATCGTCTGACAACTACTGACAGGAAGGTCCTATCATCTTGAAACTCATATCACTTACTGTTATTGTCAAGACGCTTCTTTGGAGACTACCCTCGACTTCCTCCGATGACCGGAAGTTGGTTAAAAACCGGAAATAAACATTAAAATCCTTATATCTCGAGAACGGAAGGTCGTAGAGACATGGGGACAAGTTCCCCGGCTTCCTCGTGGCCGGTTTTGGGGAGGCGGAAAAGAAAATATTTGACCTATGACCTTTCGTTCGGAAGTTATAGCCGTTTTTAGTTTCCCCATTGAAATGAATGGGAAAAATCAAAAATTCTTCTAAGTCCAAAGTGGGTTTTGAAAAAAGTTCCCCCAGAAAGTGTATAGGAGTACGTTTCAGATGATTCTGAGTCGAATGGCATACCTTTGTAGTGAACTTTTTTTTTTCCCTAACAAATTTTTTTTACTGTTTGAGTGGATAGATCTTTGAAAATGACTTACTGTTGCACCCCTCCATTTCGCCACTAGGGGTAGGGTTTGAGAGTTATGAAAGAAAATGTGTTTGAATGGAAACCCAATGGAAATATGTTGGACGAATGGTTAGGGTTAGGGTTAGGGTTAGGGTTAGGAATAGGGGTAAAAACCACCGATCAGTCATCGACTGATCTCTGCTGATGTCCTTATCTCATCATATCTCCGGATAGGAAGGTCATAGAGACTTCAGACCAAGTGCCCTGGATTTCTATGGGTCAGACCTTTCGATAGAGACCACCCTCGACTTCCTCCGATAACCGGAAGTCTGTGTAAAACCGGAAATAAACATTAAAATCCTTATATCTCGAGAACGGATTAGGGTTAGGGTTAGGGTTAGGGTTAGGGTTAGGGTTAGGGTTAGGGTTAGGGTTAGGGTTAGGGTTAGGGTTAGGGTTAGGGTTAGGTATAGGGGGTAAATGCAGCATCGTCGCTAGTGACGATCGTCTGACAACTACTGACAGGAAGGTCCTATCATCTTGAAACTCATATCACTTACTGTTATTGTCAAGACGCTTCTTTGGAGACTACCCTCGACTTCCTCCGATGACCGGAAGTTGGTTAAAAACCGGAAATAAACATTAAAATCCTTATATCTCGAGAACGGAAGGTCGTAGAGACATGGGGACAAGTTCCCCGGCTTCCTCGTGGCCGGTTTTGGGGAGGCGGAAAAGAAAATATTTGACCTATGACCTTTCGTTCGGAAGTTATAGCCGTTTTTAGTTTCCCCATTGAAATGAATGGGAAAAATCAAAAATTCTTCTAAGTCCAAAGTGGGTTTTGAAAAAAGTTCCCCCAGAAAGTGTATAGGAGTACGTTTCAGATGATTCTGAGTCGAATGGCATACCTTTGTAGTGAACTTTTTTTTTTCCCTAACAAATTTTTTTTACTGTTTGAGTGGATAGATCTTTGAAAATGACTTACTGTTGCACCCCTCCATTTCGCCACTAGGGGTAGGGTTTGAGAGTTATGAAAGAAAATGTGTTTGAATGGAAACCCAATGGAAATATGTTGGACGAATGGTTAGGGTTAGGGTTAGGGTTAGGGTTAGGAATAGGGGTAAAAACCACCGATCAGTCATCGACTGATCTCTGCTGATGTCCTTATCTCATCATATCTCCGGATAGGAAGGTCATAGAGACTTCAGACCAAGTGCCCTGGATTTCTATGGGTCAGACCTTTCGATAGAGACCACCCTCGACTTCCTCCGATAACCGGAAGTCTGTGTAAAACCGGAAATAAACATTAAAATCCTTATATCTCGAGAACGGATTAGGGTTAGGGTTAGGGTTAGGGTTAGGGTTAGGGTTAGGGTTAGGGTTAGGGTTAGGGTTAGGGTTAGGGTTAGGGTTAGGGTTAGGGTTAGGGTTAGGGTTAGGGTTAGGGTATAGGGCAAAAAACGAACTTTCTCCAAGCTTGGAGAAGACTAGGGGCTTGAATAACTCAGGATAGGAAGATGATAGAGACTTGACACTCATATATGTTATAGATCTCATCGAGATCTTTCATATGAGACCACTCTCGACTTCCTCCGATAACCGGAAGTCTGTGTAAAACCGGAAATAAACATTAAAATCCTTATATCTCGAGAACGGAAGGTCGTAGAGACATGGGGACAAGTTCCCCGGCTTCCTCGTGGCCGGTTTTGGGGAGGCGGAAAAGAAAATATTTGACCTATGACCTTTCGTTCGGAAGTTATAGCCGTTTTTAGTTTCCCCATTGAAATGAATGGGAAAAATCAAAAATTCTTCTAAGTCCAAAGTGGGTTTTGAAAAAAGTTCCCCCAGAAAGTGTATAGGAGTACGTTTCAGATGATTCTGAGTCGAATGGCATACCTTTGTAGTGAACTTTTTTTTTCCCTAACAAATTTTTTTTACTGTTTGAGTGGATAGATCTTTGAAAATGACTTACTGTTGCACCCCTCCATTTCGCCACTAGGGGTAGGGTTCGTTAGGGTTAGGGTTAGGGTTAGGGTTAGGGTTAGGGTTAGGTTAGGGGAATGAATCCGCGGCCCCAACGATGTTGGGGCTCACGTTGGGCACGGTCCTTCCCAGAAGGCCAAGGCTGCCCACCGTTCATACGGCCCTGTCTGTGTCCAGGAAGGTAAGAGGTAAGTTACCATAATTATTATGTGATTAAAATTGATTTATTAAATGTGTAATTTTCCTTCTTTCAGGTAAGAAAAGGTAAGTATTCAGAATTTTTTAATTTTTTCAATTATTGAATTTTAGTATTCTTCTTTTTTCGGGCGGTAGGCCGATTCTTTTTAGTGGGTAGGGGTTAAAGGTAAGGAGTTGGTTGGGGGTAGGGGTTAGGGTTAGGGTTAGGGTTAGGGTTAGGGTTAGGGTTAGGGTTAGGGTTAGGGTTAGGGTTAGGGTTAGGGTTAGGGTTAGGGTTAGGGTTAGGGTTAGGGTTAGGGTTAGGGTTAGGGTTAGGGTTAGGGTTAGGGTATAGGGCAAAAAACGAACTTTCTCCAAGCTTGGAGAAGACTAGGGGCTTGAATAACTCAGGATAGGAAGATGATAGAGACTTGACACTCATATATGTTATAGATCTCATCGAGATCTTTCATATGAGACCACTCTCGACTTCCTCCGATAACCGGAAGTCTGTGTAAAACCGGAAATAAACATTAAAATCCTTATATCTCGAGAACGGAAGGTCGTAGAGACATGGGGACAAGTTCCCCGGCTTCCTCGTGGCCGGTTTTGGGGAGGCGGAAAAGAAAATATTTGACCTATGACCTTTCGTTCGGAAGTTATAGCCGTTTTTAGTTTCCCCATTGAAATGAATGGGAAAAATCAAAAATTCTTCTAAGTCCAAAGTGGGTTTTGAAAAAAGTTCCCCCAGAAAGTGTATAGGAGTACGTTTCAGATGATTCTGAGTCGAATGGCATACCTTTGTAGTGAACTTTTTTTTTCCCTAACAAATTTTTTTTACTGTTTGAGTGGATAGATCTTTGAAAATGACTTACTGTTGCACCCCTCCATTTCGCCACTAGGGGTAGGGTTCGTTAGGGTTAGGGTTAGGGTTAGGGTTAGGTTAGGGGAATGAATCCGCGGCCCCAACGATGTTGGGGCTCACGTTGGGCACGGTCCTTCCCAGAAGGCCAAGGCTGCCCACCGTTCATACGGCCCTGTCTGTGTCCAGGAAGGTAAGAGGTAAGTTACCATAATTATTATGTGATTAAAATTGATTTATTAAATGTGTAATTTTCCTTCTTTCAGGTAAGAAAAGGTAAGTATTCAGAATTTTTTAATTTTTTCAATTATTGAATTTTAGTATTCTTCTTTTTTCGGGCGGTAGGCCGATTCTTTTTAGTGGGTAGGGGTTAAAGGTAAGGAGTTGGTTGGGGGTAGGGGTTAGGGTTAGGGTTAGGGTTAGGGTTAGGGTTAGGGTTAGGGTTAGGGTTAGGGTTAGGGTTAGGGTTAGGGTTAGGGTTAGGGTTAGGGTTAGGGTTAGGGTTAGGGTTAGGGTTAGGGTTAGGGTTAGGGTTAGGGTTAGGGTTAGGGTTAGGGTTAGGGTTAGGGTATAGGGCAAAAAACGAACTTTCTCCAAGCTTGGAGAAGACTAGGGGCTTGAATAACTCAGGATAGGAAGATGATAGAGACTTGACACTCATATATGTTATAGATCTCATCGAGATCTTTCATATGAGACCACTCTCGACTTCCTCCGATAACCGGAAGTCTGTGTAAAACCGGAAATAAACATTAAAATCCTTATATCTCGAGAACGGAAGGTCGTAGAGACATGGGGACAAGTTCCCCGGCTTCCTCGTGGCCGGTTTTGGGGAGGCGGAAAAGAAAATATTTGACCTATGACCTTTCGTTCGGAAGTTATAGCCGTTTTTAGTTTCCCCATTGAAATGAATGGGAAAAATCAAAAATTCTTCTAAGTCCAAAGTGGGTTTTGAAAAAAGTTCCCCCAGAAAGTGTATAGGAGTACGTTTCAGATGATTCTGAGTCGAATGGCATACCTTTGTAGTGAACTTTTTTTTTCCCTAACAAATTTTTTTTACTGTTTGAGTGGATAGATCTTTGAAAATGACTTACTGTTGCACCCCTCCATTTCGCCACTAGGGGTAGGGTTCGTTAGGGTTAGGGTTAGGGTTAGGGTTAGGGTTAGGGTTAGGGTTAGGGTTAGGGTTAGGGTTAGGGTTAGGGTTAGGGTTAGGGTTAGGGTTAGGGTTAGGGTTAGGGTTAGGGTTAGGGTTAGGGTTAGGGTTAGGGTTAGGGTTAGGGTTAGGGTTAGGGTTAGGGTTAGGGTTAGGGTTAGGGTTAGGGTTAGGGTTAGGGTTAGGGTTAGGGTTAGGGTTAGGGTTAGGGTTAGGGTTAGGGTTAGGGTTAGGGTTAGGGTTAGGGTTAGGGTTAGGGTTAGGGTTAGGGTTAGGGTTAGGGTTAGGGTTAGGGTTAGGGTTAGGGTTAGGGTTAGGGTTAGGGTTAGGGTTAGGGTTAGGGTTAGGGTTAGGGTTAGGGTTAGGGTTAGGGTTAGGGTTAGGGTTAGGGTTAGGGTTAGGGTTAGGGTTAGGGTTAGGGTTAGGGTTAGGGTTAGGGTTAGGGTTAGGGTTAGGGTTAGGGTTAGGGTTAGGGTTAGGGTTAGGGTTAGGGTTAGGGTTAGGGTTAGGGTTAGGGTTAGGGTTAGGGTTAGGGTTAGGGTTAGGGTTAGGGTTAGGGTTAGGGTTAGGGTTAGGGTTAGGGTTAGGGTTAGGGTTAGGGTTAGGGTTAGGGTTAGGGTTAGGGTTAGGGTTAGGGTTAGGGTTAGGGTTAGGGTTAGGGTTAGGGTTAGGGTTAGGGTTAGGGTTAGGGTTAGGGTTAGGGTTAGGGTTAGGGTTAGGGTTAGGGTTAGGGTTAGGGTTAGGGTTAGGGTTAGGGTTAGGGTTAGGGTTAGGGTTAGGGTTAGGGTTAGGGTTAGGGTTAGGGTTAGGGTTAGGGTTAGGGTTAGGGTTAGGGTTAGGGTTAGGGTTAGGGTTAGGGTTAGGGTTAGGGTTAGGGTTAGGGTTAGGGTTAGGGTTAGGGTTAGGGTTAGGGTTAGGGTTAGGGTTAGGGTTAGGGTTAGGGTTAGGGTTAGGGTTAGGGTTAGGGTTAGGGTTAGGGTTAGGGTTAGGGTTAGGGTTAGGGTTAGGGTTAGGGTTAGGGTTAGGGTTAGGGTTAGGGTTAGGGTTAGGGTTAGGGTTAGGGTTAGGGTTAGGGTTAGGGTTAGGGTTAGGGTTAGGGTTAGGGTTAGGGTTAGGGTTAGGGTTAGGGTTAGGGTTAGGGTTAGGGTTAGGGTTAGGGTTAGGGTTAGGGTTAGGGTTAGGGTTAGGGTTAGGGTTAGGGTTAGGGTTAGGGTTAGGGTTAGGGTTAGGGTTAGGGTTAGGGTTAGGGTTAGGGTTAGGGTTAGGGTTAGGGTTAGGGTTAGGGTTAGGGTTAGGGTTAGGGTTAGGGTTAGGGTTAGGGTTAGGGTTAGGGTTAGGGTTAGGGTTAGGGTTAGGGTTAGGGTTAGGGTTAGGGTTAGGGTTAGGGTTAGGGTTAGGGTTAGGGTTAGGGTTAGGGTTAGGGTTAGGGTTAGGGTTAGGGTTAGGGTTAGGGTTAGGGTTAGGGTTAGGGTTAGGGTTAGGGTTAGGGTTAGGGTTAGGGTTAGGGTTAGGGTTAGGGTTAGGGTTAGGGTTAGGGTTAGGGTTAGGGTTAGGGTTAGGGTTAGGGTTAGGGTTAGGGTTAGGGTTAGGGTTAGGGTTAGGGTTAGGGTTAGGGTTAGGGTTAGGGTTAGGGTTAGGGTTAGGGTTAGGGTTAGGGTTAGGGTTAGGGTTAGGGTTAGGGTTAGGGTTAGGGTTAGGGTTAGGGTTAGGGTTAGGGTTAGGGTTAGGGTTAGGGTTAGGGTTAGGGTTAGGGTTAGGGTTAGGGTTAGGGTTAGGGTTAGGGTTAGGGTTAGGGTTAGGGTTAGGGTTAGGGTTAGGGTTAGGGTTAGGGTTAGGGTTAGGGTTAGGGTTAGGGTTAGGGTTAGGGTTAGGGTTAGGGTTAGGGTTAGGGTTAGGGTTAGGGTTAGGGTTAGGGTTAGGGTTAGGGTTAGGGTTAGGGTTAGGGTTAGGGTTAGGGTTAGGGTTAGGGTTAGGGTTAGGGTTAGGGTTAGGGTTAGGGTTAGGGTTAGGGTTAGGGTTAGGGTTAGGGTTAGGGTTAGGGTTAGGGTTAGGGTTAGGGTTAGGGTTAGGGTTAGGGTTAGGGTTAGGGTTAGGGTTAGGGTTAGGGTTAGGGTTAGGGTTAGGGTTAGGGTTAGGGTTAGGGTTAGGGTTAGGGTTAGGGTTAGGGTTAGGGTTAGGGTTAGGGTTAGGGTTAGGGTTAGGGTTAGGGTTAGGGTTAGGGTTAGGGTTAGGGTTAGGGTTAGGGTTAGGGTTAGGGTTAGGGTTAGGGTTAGGGTTAGGGTTAGGGTTAGGGTTAGGGTTAGGGTTAGGGTTAGGGTTAGGGTTAGGGTTAGGGTTAGGGTTAGGGTTAGGGTTAGGGTTAGGGTTAGGGTTAGGGTTAGGGTTAGGGTTAGGGTTAGGGTTAGGGTTAGGGTTAGGGTTAGGGTTAGGGTTAGGGTTAGGGTTAGGGTTAGGGTTAGGGTTAGGGTTAGGGTTAGGGTTAGGGTTAGGGTTAGGGTTAGGGTTAGGGTTAGGGTTAGGGTTAGGGTTAGGGTTAGGGTTAGGGTTAGGGTTAGGGTTAGGGTTAGGGTTAGGGTTAGGGTTAGGGTTAGGGTTAGGGTTAGGGTTAGGGTTAGGGTTAGGGTTAGGGTTAGGGTTAGGGTTAGGGTTAGGGTTAGGGTTAGGGTTAGGGTTAGGGTTAGGGTTAGGGTTAGGGTTAGGGTTAGGGTTAGGGTTAGGGTTAGGGTTAGGGTTAGGGTTAGGGTTAGGGTTAGGGTTAGGGTTAGGGTTAGGGTTAGGGTTAGGGTTAGGGTTAGGGTTAGGGTTAGGGTTAGGGTTAGGGTTAGGGTTAGGGTTAGGGTTAGGGTTAGGGTTAGGGTTAGGGTTAGGGTTAGGGTTAGGGTTAGGGTTAGGGTTAGGGTTAGGGTTAGGGTTAGGGTTAGGGTTAGGGTTAGGGTTAGGGTTAGGGTTAGGGTTAGGGTTAGGGTTAGGGTTAGGGTTAGGGTTAGGGTTAGGGTTAGGGTTAGGGTTAGGGTTAGGGTTAGGGTTAGGGTTAGGGTTAGGGTTAGGGTTAGGGTTAGGGTTAGGGTTAGGGTTAGGGTTAGGGTTAGGGTTAGGGTTAGGGTTAGGGTTAGGGTTAGGGTTAGGGTTAGGGTTAGGGTTAGGGTTAGGGTTAGGGTTAGGGTTAGGGTTAGGGTTAGGGTTAGGGTTAGGGTTAGGGTTAGGGTTAGGGTTAGGGTTAGGGTTAGGGTTAGGGTTAGGGTTAGGGTTAGGGTTAGGGTTAGGGTTAGGGTTAGGGTTAGGGTTAGGGTTAGGGTTAGGGTTAGGGTTAGGGTTAGGGTTAGGGTTAGGGTTAGGGTTAGGGTTAGGGTTAGGGTTAGGGTTAGGGTTAGGGTTAGGGTTAGGGTTAGGGTTAGGGTTAGGGTTAGGGTTAGGGTTAGGGTTAGGGTTAGGGTTAGGGTTAGGGTTAGGGTTAGGGTTAGGGTTAGGGTTAGGGTTAGGGTTAGGGTTAGGGTTAGGGTTAGGGTTAGGGTTAGGGTTAGGGTTAGGGTTAGGGTTAGGGTTAGGGTTAGGGTTAGGGTTAGGGTTAGGGTTAGGGTTAGGGTTAGGGTTAGGGTTAGGGTTAGGGTTAGGGTTAGGGTTAGGGTTAGGGTTAGGGTTAGGGTTAGGGTTAGGGTTAGGGTTAGGGTTAGGGTTAGGGTTAGGGTTAGGGTTAGGGTTAGGGTTAGGGTTAGGGTTAGGGTTAGGGTTAGGGTTAGGGTTAGGGTTAGGGTTAGGGTTAGGGTTAGGGTTAGGGTTAGGGTTAGGGTTAGGGTTAGGGTTAGGGTTAGGGTTAGGGTTAGGGTTAGGGTTAGGGTTAGGGTTAGGGTTAGGGTTAGGGTTAGGGTTAGGGTTAGGGTTAGGGTTAGGGTTAGGGTTAGGGTTAGGGTTAGGGTTAGGGTTAGGGTTAGGGTTAGGGTTAGGGTTAGGGTTAGGGTTAGGGTTAGGGTTAGGGTTAGGGTTAGGGTTAGGGTTAGGGTTAGGGTTAGGGTTAGGGTTAGGGTTAGGGTTAGGGTTAGGGTTAGGGTTAGGGTTAGGGTTAGGGTTAGGGTTAGGGTTAGGGTTAGGGTTAGGGTTAGGGTTAGGGTTAGGGTTAGGGTTAGGGTTAGGGTTAGGGTTAGGGTTAGGGTTAGGGTTAGGGTTAGGGTTAGGGTTAGGGTTAGGGTTAGGGTTAGGGTTAGGGTTAGGGTTAGGGTTAGGGTTAGGGTTAGGGTTAGGGTTAGGGTTAGGGTTAGGGTTAGGGTTAGGGTTAGGGTTAGGGTTAGGGTTAGGGTTAGGGTTAGGGTTAGGGTTAGGGTTAGGGTTAGGGTTAGGGTTAGGGTTAGGGTTAGGGTTAGGGTTAGGGTTAGGGTTAGGGTTAGGGTTAGGGTTAGGGTTAGGGTTAGGGTTAGGGTTAGGGTTAGGGTTAGGGTTAGGGTTAGGGTTAGGGTTAGGGTTAGGGTTAGGGTTAGGGTTAGGGTTAGGGTTAGGGTTAGGGTTAGGGTTAGGGTTAGGGTTAGGGTTAGGGTTAGGGTTAGGGTTAGGGTTAGGGTTAGGGTTAGGGTTAGGGTTAGGGTTAGGGTTAGGGTTAGGGTTAGGGTTAGGGTTAGGGTTAGGGTTAGGGTTAGGGTTAGGGTTAGGGTTAGGGTTAGGGTTAGGGTTAGGGTTAGGGGTTAGGGTTAGGGTTAGGGTTAGGGTTAGGGTTAGGGTTAGGGTTAGGGTTAGGGTTAGGGTTAGGGTTAGGGTTAGGGTTAGGGTTAGGGTTAGGGTTAGGGTTAGGGTTAGGGTTAGGGTTAGGGTTAGGGTTAGGGTTAGGGTTAGGGTTAGGGTTAGGGTTAGGGTTAGGGTTAGGGTTAGGGTTAGGGTTAGGGTTAGGGTTAGGGTTAGGGTTAGGGTTAGGGTTAGGGTTAGGGTTAGGGTTAGGGTTAGGGTTAGGGTTAGGGTTAGGGTTAGGGTTAGGGTTAGGGTTAGGGTTAGGGTTAGGGTTAGGGTTAGGGTTAGGGTTAGGGTTAGGGTTAGGGTTAGGGTTAGGGTTAGGGTTAGGGTTAGGGTTAGGGTTAGGGTTAGGGTTAGGGTTAGGGTTAGGGTTAGGGTTAGGGTTAGGGTTAGGGTTAGGGTTAGGGTTAGGGTTAGGGTTAGGGTTAGGGTTAGGGTTAGGGTTAGGGTTAGGGTTAGGGTTAGGGTTAGGGTTAGGGTTAGGGTTAGGGTTAGGGTTAGGTTAGGGTTAGGGTTAGGGTTAGGGTTAGGGTTAGGGTTAGGGTTAGGGTTAGGGTTAGGGTTAGGGTTAGGGTTAGGGTTAGGGTTAGGGTTAGGGTTAGGGTTAGGGTTAGGGTTAGGGTTAGGGTTAGGGTTAGGGTTAGGGTTAGGTTAGGGTTAGGGTTAGGGTTAGGGTTAGGGTTAGGGTTAGGGTTAGGGTTAGGGTTAGGGTTAGGGTTAGGGTTAGGGTTAGGGTTAGGGTTAGGGTTAGGGTTAGGGTTAGGGTTAGGGTTAGGTTAGGGGTTAGGGTTAGGGTTAGGGTTAGGGTTAGGGTTAGGGTTAGGGTTAGGGTTAGGGTTAGGGTTAGGGGTTAGGGTTAGGGTTAGGGTTAGGGTTAGGGTTAGGGTTAGGGTTAGGGTTAGGGTTAGGGTTAGGGTTAGGGTTAGGGTTAGGTTAGGGTTAGGGTTAGGGTTAGGGTTAGGGTTAGGGTTAGGGTTAGGGTTAGGGTAGGGTTAGGGTTAGGGTTAGGGTTAGGGTTAGGGTTAGGGTTAGGGTTAGGGTTAGGGTTAGGGTTAGGGTTAGGGTTAGGGTTAGGGTTAGGGTTAGGGTTAGGGTTAGGGTTAGGGTTAGGGTTAGGGTTAGGGTTAGGGTTAGGGTTAGGTTAGGGTTAGGGTTAGGGTTAGGGTTAGGGTTAGGGTTAGGGTTAGGGTTAGGGTTAGGGTTAGGGTTAGGGTTAGGGTTAGGGTTAGGGTTAGGGTTAGGGTTAGGGTTAGGGTTAGGGTTAGGTTAGGGTTAGGGTTAGGGTTAGGGTTAGGGTTAGGGTTAGGGTTAGGGTTAGGGTTAGGGTTAGGGTTAGGGTTAGGGTTAGGGTTAGGGTTAGGGTTAGGGTTAGGGTTAGGGTTAGGGTTAGGGTTAGGTTAGGGTTAGGGTTAGGGTTAGGGTTAGGGTTAGGGTTAGGGGTTAGGGTTAGGGTTAGGGTTAGGGTTAGGGTTAGGGTTAGGGTTTAGGGTTAGGGTTAGGGTTAGGGTTAGGGTTAGGGTTAGGGTTAGGGTTAGGGTTAGGGGTAGGGGGTTAGGGTTAGGGTTAGGGTTAGGGTTAGGGTTAGGGTTAGGGTTAGGGTTAGGGTTAGGGTTAGGGTTAGGGTTAGGGTTAGGGTTAGGGTTAGGGTTAGGGTTAGGGTTAGGGTTAGGGTTAGGGTTAGGGTTAGGGTTAGGGTTAGGGTTAGGGTTAGGGTTAGGGTTAGGGTTAGGGTAGGGTTAGGGTTAGGGTTAGGGTTAGGGGTTAGGGTTAGGGTTAGGGTTAGGGTTAGGGTTAGGGGTTAGGGTTAGGGTTAGGGTTAGGGTTAGGGTTAGGGTTAGGGTTAGGGTTAGGGTTAGGGTTAGGGTTAGGGTAGGTGGTTAGGGTAGGGTTAGGGTTAGGGTTAGGGTTAGGGTTAGGGTTAGGGTTAGGGTTAGGGTTAGGGTTAGGGTTAGGGTTAGGGTTAGGGTTAGGGTTAGGGTTAGGGTTAGGGTTAGGGTTAGGGTTAGGGTTAGGGTTAGGGTTAGGGTTAGGGTTAGGGTTAGGGTTAGGGTTAGGGTTAGGGGTTAGGGTTAGGGGTTAGGGTTAGGGTTAGGGTTAGGGTTAGGGTTAGGGTTAGGGTTAGGGTTAGGGTTAGGGTTAGGGTTAGGGTTAGGGTTAGGGTTAGGGTTAGGGTTAGGGTTAGGGTTAGGGTTAGGGTTTAGGGTTAGGTTAG